>NC_091557.1:8053872-8058872 GCF_042767895.1 Penaeus vannamei | reverse complement strand
TCTGTATATCGGGATATGGCATTTTGTATATGCTAAGTATTCGATATCTTACATGTCTAGGAGTCGGTATTCTGTGTTGCATTTGGTAATTTTTGATTCTGCAATTTGATATATCGCCCATGTGGTATGATATCCTAAGTCATTCCGTTAACATTGTCATTGTTTTAATTAGCCTTATAAGTGAATTCGACATGAACTGCATCTAGATGGTTAATTGGTCGCTATTAAGATCAAGTATTAAGCATTCAATTCAAATTTCAACTTCATTAATTAATCATAAGTTGATACTACTATGCAAACCAAATAAATAATGCTGAATACAGACTCATCATCATTATTGCTGTAATCCGTTTATTGCTACCATTATCATGACATTACTATCATTGCCGTTTGTTTTGCCTCTTCCTTTCTACGACAAAATCTTAAATATTTGGGACTTAAAGTTACGACATTCCTTTTGTACTCATGAGGTATTGATATGCATCATACCCTGTATATTATGGGTTTTGGACTCACAGATTGCATCACCTTTCCTTACGTAACGAGGAAGTGTTTGTTGTTGACATGCACCATACAGCTTAATGGTTGAAAATGCAAAATAAACTGTCCCCAAAGATTCCTAGTTGATCAGTTTCATATGACGTATGAATATTTCCCTGTTTTGAATGTATGATATTGTTTGATATTTATTGTGAGGGGTATTTAAAAGGGCAATTTATCAATAGAGCTACGTAGTCAGTTTGGTTGTTGCAGCAGAGTTAGATAGACTTACTACAGTAAGCTAATGTATCACAGTATTTTTAGAAGACTAACCGACAATGCTGAGAAAAATGACGAATAAGGACAAACAAAGGCATTATTGGGTAAACTGATAAAATACAGATTCTCGTGTCAATAGAAAAGTGAGTATTTCACGAGCATGAATTTCCATTAGCTGTCAACATCACATACGTGTGTGTGTGTGCATCAAGAACATAACAAAATTCAACGACAAACAGATTAAGATGTTCCCGCATAAGCTCATACAATTTCATACAATCGGCATCATGCATGGATACCTACAAACGCATGCTCACATACAAAGAGCATGCGTATCTTTCTACCTCTGCACACACTGGCGTATCCGGAAAAAAATGCTCACCTCGAGAGACCAGCATCATAGTCTTGATTTCTGGCATTCTTAGCAAGTGTCAGTAGCACCATCCGTTAGTATTGCGATGTGAGGAGTTCATATGAAAGAAACGCTCTACGGATATTGGTGTTCTCTTTTCAACAGTACAATAGCTGGACTGAACAACTCCGGCATTACAACTATTGCCATGAATGCCAATAGCAAGGGGAACATCCAGTAATATATATATATATATATATATATATATATATATATATATATATATATATATATATATATATATATATATATATATATATATATATATATATATATATATATATATATATATATATATATATATATATATATATATATATATATATATATTACTGTCCTCACCTGCCCCGTGTTTCCCGAGTTGCTTCTCCTCCTCTCCCGTCCTGACCTGTCCTTCCTTCGCTTCCGTTCTCCTGTCCTCTCCTCTCACTCTCGAGGACGATTCCGAAACTGTTGTCTCACTTTCTGCAATAAATCTAGTTTGTGCATTGTGGGTTTTTCTGCCATAGTATCAACACAGTAGAGTGTTTTTCCATTCAACACTGATAATATTGGTGATAATCATAATAAGGATAATGACAATGATAATGATAATAGTAACAATACTAAAAATAATGATGATTATAATGATAATAAGGATAGTAATGATAATGATAATACTAATAGTAATATTACTAACGATAATACTAATAGTAATATTATTAACGATAATACTAATAGTGATATTGCTTATGATAATAATAACTAATGATAATGATAACAATAATGATAGTGATGAAATTTAATTATGATAATGATACTGATAATATTCATAAAAGTAATAATGTTGTTAATGATGATATTGATGAATATAATGATAATTATACCAATGATGACAATCATAATGATGATAAAAACAATCATAGTAATAATAATGATAAAAATGATAATAATAATAATAATAATGACGATAGCAATAATGATAACAATAATGATAATAATGATCATAATAGCAATAACATTTACTAATTATACTGATAGTAATAATAATGATAAACATAATCATAATGATACTGATACTGATAATAGCAATTATGATCATTATTATGATAATGAATATAATGATAATGACTATAATGATGATAATGATAATGATAATAACAATGAAAATGACAATAATAATAATAATATTGATAACAACAATAGTGATAATGATCACGATAATAACAACAATAAGGATAATGGTAATAATGATGATAATGATAATAGTAATAATGATAATAACAATAATAATAATTGTAATGATAACAATGATGATAATAATGATAATCATAATGTAAATGAAAACAATGATAATAATAAGAATAATAGTAATACCCAGTGATGATAATAATAATATCAATAATGATAATAGTAATAGTAATAAGGATAATAACAACAATAATGATAATACGAATAATCATAGTGATGATAATAATGATAATAGTGATAATGATGATGATAATAATAATTATTATTATCATTATTATCATTATTATGATAATAATAACAATAATAATGATTATGATAAAAAACAGTAATATAGATACCGATAATATAGATAACAATAATAAAAATAATATGCATGATAATCATAATCATAAAAACAATAATAATGATAGTAATGATAATAATAATGATAATAATAATAATAATAATAATAATAATAATAATAACAATGATAATAACATTAACGATGATAATGATAACAATAACAATAATATTAACAATGGTAATGACAGTATTGATAATGATGATAACAACAATGATAATGTTAATAATGTTAACAATAAGAGCAACAATAATAACAACGATGATAACAACAACAACAACAACACAAACAATCCTATTACCAAAAACAAAAGAAAACACGAAGGGAATTTGAAGCACAAAAGGATAAAATGGAATAGATGAATAAGTAATATTTTTTTCCAGGAAGACGAGAGAGTCAGAAACTGGTCTCCTATGCCTAAGACATTTCCTGAAGTTTTATAACCTTTCGGCGTATTCTTGTCTTCGTTGTGTTTATACCGGCGGTGAATGTGGGATTTTAATTTTAAGGGAGTTTAATGCTTTTAAGGGAGTTTTAATTATTTTGATTCCATTTTATTTAATTTAATGATTAATTTGTTAATGATTTTAAGGGAGTTTAATGCTTTTAAGGGAGTTTTAATTATTTTGATTCTATTTTTATGATTTTAAGGGAGTTTAATGTTTTTATAATCGTTATTGTTTTTGATACCATTATTAGTATTTTTAGTAGTAGTAGTAGTTGTTGTATTATCATTATTATTATCATCATCATTATCATTATTATTATCGTTGTTATTATTGTTATTCTTATCATTTTAGTATTATAGTTACTTTCATCATTATTATTGTTGTTATGTACATCAGTTTTATCCTCAATGTTATTATTACAGCTATTATCATCATTGCCATTGTATTTTTTTTATTATTATTTCTATCCGTGTTATTACTGCTACCATTATTATCATTATTGTTATTATAATTATCAATGTTATTATTACCATAACATTTATTATCGTTAACACTATCATTCTTATTATCATTATCATTATTGCTATCATTATTATTATGATTAGTAGTAGTAGTTGTTGTAATAGTAGTAGTATCATTATCTTTATTATTACTATTAGTATCATTATTACTAATAGCAGTAATAGTATTAGTAGAAATAGTAGTGTTCTTATTGTTATTATTATCCTTGTTATTATCGTTATCATTATTATCACCGCTATTATCTGTATTTTTTTATTATATCTATTACTATCATTACTATTTTTATAATCACCGCTATTTTCTTTATTTTCTTATTATATCTATTACTATCATTACTCTTTTTATTATCACAATCATCATCATAACTATTGTTGTTATTATTACCATTATCATTATCATGATAATAATGATTATTATTATCATTAACATCATTATCGTTTTGTCATTATCACTACTAATATAATATCACAACTAATAATTACTAATATAATTGTTATCATAATAATCATTATTACAATTACTGCTACTATATCTATTTTCATTATTGTTATTATTACTTCCTGTATTATCGTTTTCATTATTATTATTACCATTATTACTATTATCTTCATTATCATTATTGATATTATTATCATCCTCAATATGATCCTCATCGTTATTATCATCATCTTATTTTTAGTATCATTATTATCTTTATCATCATTATCATTATCATCATTATCATCGTCATTGTTATTATTGTCATTATGATTATTGCTAACATTAATATTTTTACTGTTACTGTTTTCATTATTGTTATTTCTATTATCATCGTCATTACTATCATTGTCATTATTATCATTATTATTATTATCATTACTATCGTTATTATCATCATTATTATTATTATTATTATCATCATTATTATTATTATCATCATCATTATCATTACTATCATTATCGTTATTATTGTTATCATTATCATTATTGTTATCATTATCATTATTGTTATCATTATTATTATCACTATCATTATCACCATTATTGTTTTATTATCATTATCATCATACCTTTATCATTGTTATCATTATCATTATGATTAATACTGTTATCGTCATTATTATCATTATCATAATCATTATCATTATTATCATCATTATCATTATCATCATCATTATTATTTTCATTCTTATTGTTGTTATCATCATCATTATTACTATCATCTTCTTTACCATCACCATCATCATCATTATCACCATTTTCATTGATATCATTGTTTTCATCATTATGATATTCATCATATCCCTTA
>NC_091557.1:8041372-8046372 GCF_042767895.1 Penaeus vannamei | reverse complement strand
GCAGGGTGACGGGAGGTCAACATAGACAGGGGCACGGGTAGGGGGCAGGGGCAGGGGCAGGGGTAGGGTGACAGGAGGTCAACATAGACAGGGGCACGGGTAGGGGGCAGGGGCAGGGGCATGGTGACGGGAGGTCAACACAGACAGGGGCACGGGTAGGGGGCAGGGGCAGGGTGACGGGAGGTCAACATGGAGAGGGGCACGGGTAGGGGGCAGGGGCAGGGGCAGGGGTAGGGTGACAGGAGGTCAACATAGACAGGGGCACGGGTAGGGGGCAGGGGCAGGGGTAGGGCGACAGGAGGTCAACATAGACAGGGGCACGGGTAGGGAGCAGGGGCAGGGGTAGGGCGACAGGAGGTCAACATAGACAGGGGCACGGGGAAGGGGCAGAGTGACAGGAGGTCAACATAGACAGGGGCAGGGGCAGGGTGACGGGAGGTCAACATAGACAGGGGCACGGGTAGGGGGCAGTGGCAGGGTGACGGGAGGTCAACATAGACAGGGGCACGGGTAGGGGGCAGGGGCAGGGTGACGGGAGGTCAACATAGACAGGGGCACGGGTAGGGGGCAGGGGCAGGGTGACGGGAGGTAAGCATAGACAGGGGCACGGGTAGGGGGCAGGGGAAGGGGTAGGGTGACAGGAGGTCAACATAGACAGGGGCACGGGTAGGGGGCAGGGGCAGGGGCAGGGTGACGGGAGGTAAACATAGACAGGGGCACGGGTAGGGGGCAGGGACAGGGGCAGGATGACGGGAGGTCAACATAGACAGGGGCACGGGTAGGGGATAGGGGGCAGGGGCAGGGTGACGGGAGGTCAACATAGACAGGGGCACGGGTAGGGGGTAGGGGCAGGGTGACGGGAGGTCAACATAGACAGAGGCACGGGTAGGGGGCAGGGGCAGGGGCAGGGTGACGGGAGGTCAACACAGACAGGGGCACGGGTAGGGGGCAGGGGCAGGGGCAGGGTGACGGGAGGTCAACATAAACAGGGGCACGAGTAGGGGGCAGGGGCAGGGGCAGGGTGACGGGAGGTCAACACAGACAGGGGCACGGGTAGGGGGCAGGGACAGGGGCAGGGTGACGGGAGGTCAACATAGACAGGGGCACGGGTAGGGGGTAGGGGGCAGGGGCAGGGTGACGGGAGGTCAACATAGACAGGGGCACGGGTAGGGGGCAGGGGAAGGGGTAGGGTGACAGGAGGTCAACATAGACAGGGGCACGGGTAGGGAGCAGGGGCAGGGGTAGGGCGACAGGAAGCAAACACAGACAGGGGCACGGGTAGGGGGCAGGGGTAGGGTGAAAGCAGGTCAACATAGACAGGGGCACGGGGAAGGGGCAGAGTGACAGGAGGACAACATAGACAGGGGCACGGGTAGGGAGCAGGGGAAGGGGTAGGGCGACAGGAGGTCAACATAGACAGGGGCACGAGTAGGGGGCAGGGGCAGGGGCAGGGTGACGGGAGGTCAACACAGACAGGGGCACGGGTAGGGGGCAGGGGAAGGGGTAGGGTGACGGGAGGTCAACATAAACAGGGGCACGGGTAGGGGGCAGAGGCAGGGGCAGGGTGACGCCAGGTCAACATAGACAGGGGCACGGGTAGGGGGCAGGGGCAGGGGCAGGGTGACGGGAGGTCAACATAGACAGGGGCACAGGTAGGGGGCAGGGGCAGGGGCAGGGTGACGGGAGGTCAACATAGACAGGGGCACGGGTAGGGAGCAAGGGCAGGGGCAGGGTGACGGGAGGTCAACATAGACAGGGGCACGGGTAGGGAGCAGGGGCAGGGGCAGGGTGACGGGAGGTCAACATAGACAGGGGCACGGGTAGGGGGCAGGGGCAGGGTGACGGGAGGTCAACATAGACAGGGGCACGGGTAGGGGGCAGGGGCAGGGGAAGGGTGACGGGAGGTCAACATAGACAGGGGCACGGGTAGGGGGCAGGGGCAGGGGCAGGGTGACAGAGGGTAGACCGGGTGTAGGGTCACAGGAGAGCGATAGACGGTCCACATAAATCTTGGTTCCTGGGACGCCACCCACGTCCTGCTGTCCTGCCGGCAGATAGAGCTCGACCTCCTTAGCTTCCCTTCCCTTCCTCTCCCCTCTCGCACCCTCGCCCTCCCCTTCTTTATCCTCTTCTTCCTCCTCCTCCTCTTCTACTCCTCTTTATTATTATTTCTTCTTCTCTTTCTTCCGTTTTCTTCTTCTTCTGCGTCTTCTTTATTCTTTATTCTCCTCCTCTTGCTCCTGTTCCTCCTTCTCCTCCTCCCTCTCTTTCTCATCCTCCTCTTCCTTTCTCCCTCCCCCTCGTCCTCCTCCTCCTCATTTTCGTCTTCTCTCCTCCTCCACTTCCTCCTCCTCTCCTTCCTCCTCCTCCCCTTCTTCCTCTTCCCCGTCCTCCTCCTCCTTCTCTTCCTCCTTCTCCTCCTCATCTATCTTCTCCTCCTCTTCTCCCTCCCTACTTTTGATCTTATTCTTCCTCCTCCTTATCCTCTTCCTCTTCTTTCCGCCTCCTCCTCCTTCTTCTTCTCCTCCTCCTCCTATTCGTCTTCCCCCTCCTTTTGATCTTATTCCTCCTCCTCCTCCTCTCCCTCCTCCTCCTCTTCTTCAAGTTCTTCTTCTTTCTTCTCCTCCTCCCTCTCCTCCTTCTCCTCCTTCTCCTCTTGCTCTTATTCCTCCTCCTCTTGCCCCTATCCCTCCTCCTCCTCCCTTTCTTTCTCCTTATTTATCTTTTCTTCCTCCTCTTTCTATTCCTTCCTAACTCCTCCTCCTTCTCATCAACATCCTCCTCTTCCTCTTATCATTATTTTTTGTTCTTATTATTATTCTCCTCCTCCTCCTCCTCCTCCTCCTCCTTCTCCTTACATAGCAAATTCATTAATGCCAGTGTTTGTGATCAGGTTAACGTAGTGTTGGTGAATTCTGTATAAAACGATAACTCTGTTTTCTAAAAGCCTGTCAGTTTAGCATGTATGTTATTTACATTACCACCAAAAAAATGTGAAATGTTCTTTTTCAATAAAGTGAACATAAACTAGCTACGGGTTGTATAGAAAAAAAATCGTAAAATATATGGCGGTTTTTATCATTCCATAAATCACACATATACTAGTAATCCTTTGATATTAAAACGATAATAGTTTAAAAGCAAAGCATGCACCTTCACACAATTAACCACATCAGTCATATCTAAGTATACTTGTATCCTTTAAATATCCACTGTACCATTTTTGCGAGTGAGTTAGCCCAGATCACCTTACAACACAGCATCCTAAACAACAAAACGGTCTATCTCCCTTCCCCGTTATTTCCCAAGACACATAGGGACACACCAAGCAACTCCTGCTTATTTAGAATACATTGTTCTTCTATTCTTTACGTGTTCTTCTCCTTACTGATCTAAACCCCGCAGTTTAGAACGACCTCCGCATTTCATTAACATGGGCAGGTCTCAGCCTCAGTCTCAGCATACGGCACCGTATGGGAAGGCCGTAACTGCTTCTGTGTGCCCCTCTACCTCGGTGCCGTGTACTTTATCGCTCTGCTTTCACCTTATCTATCTATCTATCTATCTATCTATCTATCTATCTATCTATCTATCTATATATATATATATATATATATATATATATATATATATGTGTGTGTGTGTGTGTGTGTGTGTGTGTGTGTGTGTGTGTGTGTGTGTGTGTGTGTGTGTGTGTGTGTGTGTGTTCTTCTTTTTCCTCTTCTTCTCATCATCATCATTTTCTTATTATTACTGTTATTGTTGAAAATGAAAATGGGCGCTTAAGATCAGGTTTAAACAAAATACTGACTAGCATTCTGTACCGAGGACCTAACAGAGATCCTACAATAACAAAGATCGCAGTACATCGTGGTAATGGGTATTTTGCAGGTACTTAACACACTGCATTTGGTAATAGGCTATTGAGGCGGATTACCAATTCCACGGTGTAAGATGTGTGAGCAACGCCTCAGTCTCGCACCTTCATCACAACTGGGCTACCCAATTCAACCAACACGTCATATTTGGACGGAAGTTCAGTATCCTACACTGTGGAATTATTCATTCTCCGCCGAACCATTTGCCACCGTAAATTCTCTCCATTTGCACAGGATGATTCGAACACTAAACACCTGTCTGCATTTATCATGGCCATTAAACGCTGTTAAAACACTACTTCATACCCCCATACAACTGAATAAGCTTATAGACTTCAACCGCCTTCCTTTACGCCCTTAACCGAAGTGCAATTTCCCCTAAAGCAAACACGTATATGTAAAAGGAAAACAGATGGCCGCATCCATATTAGAACCACTATTCGTTCTGCTAGATAAACCGGAGATTATACACACGTGGCTTTACATATGTTTTGTAAAGCGTCGGATCTGCAGAAGCGAAGACGGTTACAAGGGAACGACTCAACAAGGGAAATGATGACAAAGTAACCCACTCTCCAACGCTACGGAACGCCAGCCTAATAATACCTTTATGCGCGGTGCAGACGTCGTGATTTTTTTTTTCCGATTCGCAACCGCCTTGTGCCGAACATGGGTCAGGTAATTCGGAAACCTGATCGTGCATAGATAATAAGGCTGATACAACACAATCTCCGGGCTGATGAGGGTGCAATGTCTCGTTTGCACTCCTGGGAATAACATCCCACGATGCAGGTCACAACCTTGCAGAGTATCTTTACCGACGTGGCGCTGTTCACATGCAAGCAAAAATTAACTATAGCAACGTCTGTGTTGAAATCCACAAGGCATTAAAGATATATAACGATTTGCTGTGAAACTCCCTATTAAAAATTATGTTTATGACAAAAACGAGTAAATGAATTGAAAATGATGAAAAAAAAACAAATAAATAAATAAAAATTCTACAAATTATTAGATTAGTCTGACTGGCCAAATCAAAAATAAATAGAGAAGTGGAACAGACAATGAATATCAATGTATTATGATTTGATAATAATGGTGAAGATGATGGTGAAGATGATG
>NC_091557.1:8013872-8028872 GCF_042767895.1 Penaeus vannamei | reverse complement strand
AACACTTTACCGGCTTGATAAAGTGACTTGAGAAATTCTTTAGACAAAATTGATTTAATGATCATTCACAAAGCAATTTCATGTTTTAAAACTAGTTTATGCCAAACAAAATAATACATCAAATGAAATATGAAATTTCTATTTTCACCAAAACAACAAATTTAGCCCATTTTCGCTATATGCCGACCAGTAACTAAAACGAAATAATTCAAAACAGCATATGCAATGTGACAATACAGTTGATTAGAATAAAGGAAAAATACAATAGTTTCTCCCCTAACTGTACAAAGAACGTAGCCCGTTTTCAATGATCGCCGACCAATGCCCGGGTTCCAGCTCGACGTAAACAAAACAGCTGATCAAGAGACGCCGGCGAAGGTGGTTGCAAATCCTCTCGGGCGAAAATCACAAAGATGAAGTGCATTTTTGCCCTTTCTATGCTCTGCTTGGCATCCGGGGCCGTCGTTAAAGCAGCTGAGGTGCTAAGGCCGAGAGGAGTGCCATTATCGAGTGAGTTTTATGTTAAAAATGGGGTTGCAACTTCGGAGGAATGTGGTTAGGTATTTTCTGGAGGTTCTTCATTAATTATGAATCTTGAATAGCCAGTAGATTTATTGTTATAGCGAAAGTCACGTTACTTGTAGAAAATTTATGGATTGTTTTTACTTCAGGAAAAGTTATGTGGATAGTATCTACCGGTGCTGGTAGCGGGCATGAGGTTGAGGTGTACAAAGTAGTTAAGAGTTTTGTACTTTGGTATATTAAGGTTCAGTCAAACCATCTGTGGGTTAGTTTGTTTCACCCAAACAGGTGGTAAAAGGGAAACTTTGACTGTAATGGATTGAAGGGCAAAATTCGAGGCACTTTTGATTAGTAATTTTGTCATCCATTTTTTTTATCATCCTTGTTCCTCTCCTCTCCTTATATAATGTTCATACTTTATAATTGGTCTTCTGTCTAATGTATGTACTTTTTTCAGTTTTTATTTTCATTAATTTTATTCATTCTTAGCAATCTAAGTATATTACTGCCTCTTTACAAGAATTGTCTGGGCTGAGTGTTTTCAGGTACCAGGTTTCATAGTAGGATCCTGGCCATTCAATGAAAGGAAATTGGTGAGAAATGTTTGTTTTTCTGTGTTGCATTGATTCTGGGTTATTTTCAAGACTATACAGCGACAAAGAAGATAAAATAGACCTCAGTAATGATCCCAGTTTAATTTCTGGGCCCACCAAGAGCTCCAAATGCCGAAAAAAGTTATTAAAATCAATGCAATCCAGACAGTAGAAGGAAGCCAACGAAAGTTTGATGGTTATAGATGTAAAGGAATTTTTATTATTGTACGGTGTGAATGCAGCTCTATCTTGCCATACGTACCAAGGTGGAAAGAATGTGTCCCGGGGGGTGTTAGGGGGGGCTTAACTCCCCATCAACCCTCCCCTCGGGCAGTGCCCAAAGGGCACGCCTAGTCACAGCAATTTATATTGATACATTATGTTGGTTTATTGGTCAATATGTTTTTTAGGGGGTTTGGAACGTGTGAATTCCCATAGAGTTTTGCTAAAAGGTGGATTGGGTTCCCATAGAATTTTTTATTTCTGGTGCGTCAGTTCGTAGAATTTCAAAGATGGCGGATAGATCTGTAGGGTTTCATTGGCTGATTTTAAGCGTTTTTTGTGCTAGTTTTACACATTTTTTATCTTTATTTTTCTTATTTAAGCCTGTTTTACCCCATAATTACCCTGAAGTACTTCATGCCCTCCACTGCTAACGGGACTATCAAATCAAGATTGTCGATGGAGAAATGGTACTCAATCTCCTGAACGATTCATTCGCAGAAGAAACAATGCCGAAAATTGATGAAATTGGATTTCCAGCAGAAAAACATCAATATTTTTAGTCTTAGTCTCTGAGAGGGTGCATCGCTTTCTTATTATTTGGTTTATTTTACGGTGTGAACACAGTTCTATATTGCCATAAATACAGAGGTGAATAAAATGTATTTTAGGTGTGTTGGGGGTGTCGAGTCCCCCATCAAACATCCCCTTGGGCAGTGCCCAAAGGGCAGGCTAAGTCTTGGCAACTTTTTAGGTTAGGTGGGGTTTATTATTCAAGAGGTTTTTTAGAATTTCAAAAACAGCAGGCACATCAGTAGAGTGTCATAAGCCAATTTAAGAGTTTTTTTTGTGTTATATTTATGCATATTTGTTCTCTATTTTTGCTTAAGCCTGTGTTACCCATAATTTACGTGATATACTTTATGCCCTCCCCTGCTATTGGGACCATCAAATCATGATTGTCAATGGAGAAATTGTATTTAGATCTCTTCAGTGATGCATTCACAGAAGAAACAACGCCAAGAATTGATGAAATCATTGGATGTCCAGCAGAAGCACATCCATTTTTCAACTTCGTCTTTGGGAGAGTGTATTGGGCCCGGTAACAATTTCCATCAGATTTATTTTCATGTAGCAAAAACGAACCTGATCGTCATTTCCGTAGCAATCAGAGCCAACAATCTTGATGTGTAAAGTCTCAGTAGCAGGGGAGGGCATATAGTATATCAGGGAAATTATGGGGTAAAACAGGCTGAAATAAGAATAGAGAATAAAAATGAGTGAAGCCACAAAAAAATATATATGCTCAAAATTGGCCAATGAAACTCTGCAAACGTGTACACCCTCTTTGAAAGGCAATGGACTGACGTGTCAACTTAAAAAAAAACTATGGGAACCCAACCCATCTATCGGTAAAATCTATAGGTATTCACATCCTAAACAATAAAGCAACCTAATTCTATGTCACAAACTTTATTCAACAATCTAAGTTGCCATGACTAGGTGTACACTTCAAGCACTGCCCAAGGAGCAACAACCCCCGGGAAACATTCTCTTCACTTCACCATGTACAGCAAGATAGAGCTGCATACATACCTTGAAGAATAAATTAAATACTTTTATATCTTGAGACACCAAACTTTCCTTCACTTCTGTTTATTTTCTAGATTTCTAGGTTTTTAACCCCCTAGCAATGGTATATTTATAAGCCGAAAATAATATTTTCTGGGTGGCTTCAAAATCAGTCTGTGGGTGATTCTGGCAACCTGCCCGTGCACTGCCTGCCACGGGCAACAGAATCAGAGCGCGAGCTCGGATCTGGCGTCGCACCGGCGGGATGCCTGGCACTGTTACTTTTCCGAGTGTTTCATATGTGAGACTCCCATCATAAGTGGGTTATTCACCTTTTCCAATTTGTTATTCTATATCATGAAAGTCGCATTGTTGCTATAGAGGCTGGGGTCCAAGAAGCAGGAGAGCTAGGGATGAATGGTGGGTGTAGTGGTCTCTGGTGGCTGAATATAGAGAAATAAAGAATACGGCTTTATTAAGGAATTGATGTAACAAATGCACAGATTAATATGCATTAAATTTTCATTTGGTAATAGAGCATTTGCTCTCTGTTTTCTAACAAATATATACCTTTCGAAGGGTATAAACAAAAGTGAATTTATAAATATATGGAGAACCAGCCTACAAAATCTTTCTTTATCAATTTCTTCCTGTGAAAAGATAGATTGAACGGTAAAAGAATATATAATTTGAGTAAAAGTGAGAATTATATCATGCAAGATTAACATTTGCTGTGTACCACAGCAAATTAATATTTCTGAAAACCATCCTAGCTAAGTTGATGCTGATTTCTTTCTTTTTATTTGCACTTGCAGAAGCTTCTTTTTATGACCCAACAAGAGACTTCAACTGCTTAGATGGTTCAGGAACAATCCCTTTTGCATATGTTAATGATGACTACTGTGACTGTCAAGATGGAAGTGATGAACCTGGTACATCAGCTTGTCCCAATGGTTAGTATACTTGGTATGTAAATGGTTGAAATTGTCATATTTGTATGGTATTATTCATCATCATGGCATCTCTAAGAATTTTCCCTTATTCCTAGAGATGTGAATAATTTTTACAAAGGACCTAAATGAAATATTGCATTATAAAAGCAATAAAAATATCTTTTACTTCCTCCAAGCAATATAAAGTCTGTGTTTGGTAATGGCAGTATGTTAGAAGATTAATCTTAGCCTAACACCTCCTATAGGATTCTTCCACTGCACAAATGTTGGCCACTCGCCCCTCAACATCCCATCATCCAGAGTGAATGATGGTGTTTGTGATTGCTGTGATGCATCTGATGAGTACGCCTCAGTCTCCAATTGTGTTGACACTTGTCGAGAGCTTGGACGAGCAGCCCGGGAGGAAGCTGCCAAGCAACAAGAGGAGAGACTGAAAGGCTTCCAGATGCGGCAGTCGATGATTGAAGAAGGCCGCAAACGAAAGAAGGAAGCGGAGGTATTTTCATCTTAATTGTAGTTTGTTCAATTATTTCTGCTGGTTACGGAATTTTATAACTAGGAAATGACATATAATTAATATATTAGCTGTGTGCGTAAAACATTCTTTGTGAACTTCCATTGCTTTATTATCTATTCTTTTTTTTTCTTCTTCTTCTTTTTCTTTTTTTTTTTTAATATCTATAACTTTTTGTTCAGGTGAATAGAGATACTCCTCTTATTTTCTTCTTTTTTACCGTAATTTTTTCCTTTTTATCACATAAATCAATGTGAAGGGTAGTAGTAATCATTCAGTCAGTGTTCTATCTGTCATGAGTTTGTACACTTTCAAAGATATTACCTTTTTTTTTTTATTCTCTCCATTTTCTTTTCCTTTTCTCCTCTTTCCATTCTTTGTTCAAACTTTTTAGAAGAAGTATGACAAATACAAGTCTCAACTGCATAATGGGAAGAGTACCTTGGCAAAGGTTAAGAATCAACTAGAGAAAAAGAAGGACAAGCTGCGAAGCGGGGATAAAATAGGTAGCACGAAGAGAAAGAAGTTCCTTGGGCAACCTCGATCAAGGGGGAAGCTACAGTCCAAAAGAAAACAGCTGAAGAAAGACCTCCAGGTCAAACAGCCTGAGTTTTTCTTTCTTTCTTTATTTATTTATTTTTCATATTTTTTTCCATTTATCCTTTTGTGGGGGAGGGATGAGTGTGGTCTCCGTTGTGCCCATATTTGAAGGGAATTTTTGAAGAGTAAATAAGACTTGAAGTGGATTTTTCTGCTATTTCTGCATGTTGGGCTTGACATTGTGTCTAAAGAAAGTACCAATCCTGCAGCAACCCTAACCTTTTGCGGATCAAGAATAAAGGGACCAAAGTAATTGAAAAAAAAAATGAACGTTGATTCTTCTCTTTTGCCTCTTCTCCTTTTCTGAAATATATGTTGATTGTATCCCTTCAGATAACATTTGTTAACCCCTTCTTTACCAAAATTTATGGTTGTATAAGTGTACACAGCCTAAAAATAGCTATGCCATACTGGATCTGTACCTGTTGTAACCTGTAACCCAAAAAAGAACAAATGGGACAGTTTGATGCACTTTTGTACAGGAAATATGATATCTTCTAATAACTAAAGTTCGCTTACTTTGAATGCCAGAATACATCTTGTTGGATATATGTTAACATGATAACATTTCTTTGAAAAGTTTGAATTGATATGAAAGCCTACAATAGCCTGGTCAGTATGGCAGAGCAACAGGTTGTTATAGTGTGGGATGCAGATCAGTAAAGAAGGGGTTAATGTAATTTGAGCTTTATAGTTTGTTTTATATATTTAATATCAGTTGTGTGAAAGGATGCATTAATCAAGACATATCCTACAATTTTCTCCTCCCTCCTTTTTTTAGAGTATATATATATATATATATATATATATATATATATATATATATATATATATATATATATATATATATATATATATATATATATATATATATAATTTATTTATTTATTTTATATATATATATATATATATATATATATATATATATTTTATTTATTTATTATATATATATATATAATTTATTTATTATATATATATATATATATATATATATATATATATATATATATACATATTTATTTAGCCAATTAGTGTTAGGTACATGCAATTTCTACTGTGGTTTTGTTACATGTATACATATACTTTAGGTGTTAGTGGATTAATGTGGCTGATTGAGACTTGACACTTTCATCCCATTTCTATACACACAGAACATTTTAAGGTTCATTTTGTATTTAATTTCTTTATTTCACTAGTGCTATCCATGGGCTATTGATTAAGTGTAACTCCTATTTCTCCAGGTGAAAATAGATGAGCTCAAGAAAGAGAGAGAAGAAGCAGAAGCCGCACGGAATGAGAAGGAGGAAATCAAGAAACTTGTTGAGGAGCCTGAGAAGGAGGCCCTGGAGAAGTACAATGCCATTGAGCAGGAAAGAAAGGCCAAAGCAGAGGCAGAACAGAAGGCCAAGGAGGATGCTGAAGCTCGAGAGGCCTTCGCTCACTTGGACAATGATGGAGACGGAATTTTGACTGTTGCTGAACTCCAGTCTCGGCAGACCTTTGATACAAACAGGGATGGAGAAGTGACTGCTGAGGAAGCCAAGGTAATTTAAGTTCTATTCTCTTTAATGTATTTTTGGGTTGTAATTTATATTTAAGTGTATTGCTATTAATTGTATTATTGTTTTTTATTTGTTATGTCTTTTGTACTCAGTTTTGTGCCAAATGTCAGTTATCACTTATTTTTATATAGTTTTGCTTTCAAAGTATCAAAGTCTGTTTTGTAGCATTCACTCTGTCGTAGAATTATCAATAACTGAAGTGAGATCACCTTTATGAAAAGAGCTTAATTTCTCCCTTAACCCTTTACCAGTTCTACTTACGACAAGAGGAGACAATGGACTTGGAGACCTTCTTGGTGTCCGGGTGGCCCATGATGCGACCCACATACAAGATGGACCAGAGGATGTTTGTCCCTCCCACCACTGAGGCACCAGCAGAAGCACTAACCCCACCTCCTGTTCCTGGATCTGAGGGCAAGGTGGGTGACAGTTGTGAAGGGATAAGGGTGATGGATTTGAAGATAGTAGCTGTTGGGGGAAAAAAAAATTTATTATGGTCTGAGAGCAAAAGACATACACACAAGCAAACACACATATACATACCTATTTATTCATATATACTTGTACATCTATATATTGACTAAAAACAAATTATGAGAAGCTGTCTTTGGGATTAAAAGTTGATACAGTTCTACATATGCACACACTCACATGCACTTTGTCACTTACAGGCTATCTTTGTGATTCATGTTCAGTTCATGTTCAGCCACTTAGAGCATACAATGACACTATTATTTACAGTTAAAGGAGGGATTATTCATTGTGCCTTAAGTTGTTTTTAGCTTCTTATATTTTGTCTTAAAATCCATAGGTTTTGTGGCTTGGAACTTGTTTGTGATGCATAATTTGCAGCTGTGTATGATCTCATGAAGAAATTTTGAGAAAGCAGATATCAGATAGAATTTAGACAAATCTATCAGGTTATGAAGATTCATTATAACTTTTCCAATAAAATCATAATCTCCGCAACTTTTAAAGTAATGTAGTGCATAAAGCGGCCTGGGAGCTAAGGGGACACTGCAAAGCCAGTGTTCCCCTAGTGGCCTTCCAGGGCCCAGGCCTGCACAGGCAATGGAGTGTTAACTGCCAAAAGGAGTTAAACGCTTTCGGTGCGTGCTAAAACCAGGCCCTCCACTCTTTCTGAGCACATTTACATATATTTGTGTGCTTGCATGTATTTGCAAAGGTGTATATATACATACACAACATATGCGCAAAGGAGGGAATGCAGCACCACCACAGAGCGCACTCTCTTGCGCGGTTCCATACATTGCCTATGTTTGAAATAAATACTGCTACAGGATTATGCACCATATTGCAAAATATTGCTGCCATTGGGTTAATAGATGAATGGAACCCTCTATATTCAGTTTGAGGATTCAGACATAGCATGTTTTTATAATTTGTCTTTTGAAGAAAACATCTTTAGATAAAGTGAGAGATAGTCTGAACCAAGAAGACAAACATGCATATTATTCCAAGTTAACCAAAAGTTCTGAAAATGTTGCACTGAATTCAAAAGCAGATTTTTTCAAATTCAAATTCTAAGCTATGAGGAACAGATGATAAGTATGTCCCCTTTTACATAGTGTACAACACCTTGAACACACGCACTTCTCACTTGTGTTACTGTGTTGGGTAAGGGCACTTCAGTGTGAAGTAAAATAGTTCAGAAACAATTTTTGCTTGTTTGTATATAATTTTTGTGTTGTAACTTTTGATATAGACATATATTTGTATACATTGTGATGAAGTTTCTGTGCTGAATTCTAGTAATAAGAAAGGCATACGACCAATGTAAAGTCAGTGACACAAGTCATGATACCCCTAATGGCAAACATTATGGGCATGTGATCCCAGATGATATAGCAGTAACCTTTTTTATTAGCCACTGGCTCCATAGCATAATGGCTACACTTTTTGATATGTATACCACAGTAATAACACATGCCCATGTAGCCACGTCGGGTATCAAGACTTCCATCACCAACTGTACATAGCTGTATTCCCTCACAGGATGAACAGCAAGGAGAGGAGGATGAACATTTCGATGATGAGGACTTTGACACTGGCCTGGACCCAGAGGTACCGGCTGTGGGTGCATGTGGCTTTGGTTTGGGGTTCCTATACGTTCTTCAGCTTTATGTACATATCTTGATTCCTTTTTATTTTCAGTATGATGAAAGCAGAGTTTGGATTTTTAGTTTTTAGGTTGTACATTTAGTTGGAAAAAATATTTATCATTGCACTTGCAATGCATGGCTTATCAGATTAATACATAGGCAGTTAAAGATTGGGCTTTTAGTTATACCAGTTTTTGTTCTAAGGGACATGTAAATTGTTGTTTTGGTATTAATAATGGTACCTATGCAAATCATATAGGAGTCACTTTACAAATGCGTACTATTTGTCAATTGGCCGTACAACACCAACTGACAACAGGCAAGATACCCTGCCCAAGATGCCTCATAGTTTTATTTTTCTGTTTTTGTCTGAGCATGAACATATTTATGACAAGCAAAGAATATCTGCTAGATCTATTTGCTTTTAGCTACTGAAAATCATTTTTGACAACTTTTTAATTAGTATTCCACTCTGTCTCTTACTTTTTGGTGGGATATTTGTGTGTGCTCGTGTACATGCATGCGTGTGCGAAAATTCCACTTTCCCTTTCTCTATTTCATTTTTATGACTGGAGTTGACTCATGTTATTGTTCAGTCTTCCTCCAGTGTTATGATGGTGTGATTTTATAATATATGTATAAACCATGTAAGAACACATATACTTTTAGTTCTTATGTGTAGTGTTATATTAAATGATTCACAAAGAGTGACGCAGAGTATATTAAGCATTTTGTTATTGTCAGTTTTCTGACAAAAATTATGATAAGGCAGAATTTTATGTATTGCTTGCTAGGAACTCCACCCTTAGAAAGTACCATAATACAGGATACTAACAAAGCCTAACCTTTCCCTCTGGATGTCCCAACCAGATATCACGCTACGTCAACTCCAGGGCAAATTGGGAACTCATGTCGGTGAGGGGTTTTACCTCTTGGTGCATGGAAGTCTTGTCTCATACACTATACACCCTGCTACTGCTGTGCACTCTCCTCTCTTACTTCTAATGTATTACTTCATTTCCAGTGTTGTTTCTCCAAGATAATACCCTGCAAAAATGGCATGCTCAGTGCATAAAATGTCTATAAAGCTTTTTTTTTTCATCATTATTTAGATATGAATATTCTTATTTCTAATCTTGTAATATCTTTTAACCATATATATGTGGAATTAGATGTTTTTGTTTTGTTTTTTTTATTGTTCATGTAGATAAATTATGAACATGTGTCATGTTGAAACCTCAGAAAAAGGGTCAGGGATTAGCCCTTTGTGCTGGGATGGTACGACAAACGTGCCATGTCCACTGCGATTTTTGCTTCTTATTTGGAATACACAGATGACTTCACAATTACCTAATCATAAAGGAATAGATTACTAGCTCTACTTTTCTTACCTGTTTACCCTTTTCCTTGAGGTTCAGACAGGCTTTAAATTTCTTATCACTGCTAGTATTCTAATAACTATGAAGCTGTGGTAATGTCAGGGGTTATAATAAGAACAGTATCAGTGTTTTGATCCCATTAGAAAAAAAAATCCCCAAAATTCAATGAATGAGGAAATGAGGCCGAGGTCACATTGGGCTTCTGGTTGATTCTTTGGGGGATGAGCTTTTGTGAAGCCATCTTCGTGTAACAAAATTCACTAAAAATTACGATGAATAGTACATGTAACCGCATACAAAAAGAAAGCATTCATAAAAAATAAAAAAATAAAAAATGGATGATAAACGGAAAGAAAGTGAATATTGAAAATAATTGGTTGACTTGAACTTGAAAAGTGGTAAAAGTTTTGCAAGAAATATCAAGTCTTGTAGACCTTAAAATTAAAAGTAGTGCTCTTGAAATTTGACAGTTGCAAGGACATTCATCTGGTAACAAAGTGATTCAAGGAATAAGATTTTTTATTAAGCTACCGAAGGTGTTAGCAATACCTCAGGTAACCAACCTCATGGTAACCATTTTCATGGAACTTTCCCCATGGGGCCTCCTTCTGGAAGTATGTGATAAAGAGTTCCAGCTTAATGATATAACAATGTGATGGTATTTTTGTTATTATTTATGTACTAAACCATGGACAAGGTAATTATGTACATTTTATGGAGAAGTGCATCTGCCTCTCACATGGCATAATAATTGATTGTCTAACATCAACCCTAGGATGAAGGTGATATGGAAGAAGACGATGGAATTGAAGATTATGATCTCCCTGAGGATGATGATGTTGAAGACATACCAAAGGAGGAAGAGGAGGAAGAGATTGACCAGAAGTATGATGATGAAACACAAAAACTTGTTGATGGTAAGGCTAAATCCATTTTTTGTGTGTATGGGGAGTGATAATACAGACCTTATTTTTTCACTTTGTTTTTTGTTTTTTTCTGTAGTTATTATTTTTGTGGAAACTGCAATGTAGTGGAATTGTATTATTTTCTTCCTGCAGCTGCCAATAAGGCCAGAGAAGACTTTGACGAGGCTGACAGGAGAGTGAGGGATTTGACGAGGGAATTGCGCTCACTAGAGGAGACACAAGAGAAAGATTATGGTCCTGAGGAGGAATTTAGAGTTATGGATGGAAACTGTTACGAATTCACAGACAGGGAATATACATACCGTCTCTGTCCATTCGATAAGGTATGTGACTTGGAACTTTGTCAACTTATCTGTTTCAATTGATCCTATTCATGTGTCTTTTCCTTTCCTTTTAATTTTGGTCATATGTACTTTCAGAGAAATACTCTTTCATAACATATTTAACATTTAATATTCATATTTAATAGTTAAATGTTGGATTCATTGTACAATTACCCAATCTTTCATGTAATTTTTCGGTACACAGGCTGTACAAAAGCCCAAGGCCGGCCATGGTGAAATTCGACTTGGGCAATGGGGTGAATGGACAGGCCCAGAGGAGGATAAATATAGCAGAATGAAATATACCAGTGGACAAACTTGCTGGAACGGGCCTGCGAGATCAGCAGATGTGAGTAGTATTGACACTGAATCTGTTTCCTTAGAATGTTTCTTGGTCAAGAAAGTGGTTGAGATATATTTATCATTTGCATTTATTGAAAACTAATGATGATGAATTAGTGTCCCTTGATATGTAAAATGTCTTTATTGAATTTGATTTAAGTGTGTATCTGGTTTGTC
Source organism: Penaeus vannamei (assembly GCF_042767895.1). NCBI lineage: Eukaryota > Metazoa > Arthropoda > Malacostraca > Decapoda > Penaeidae > Penaeus > Penaeus vannamei. The sequence continues at coordinate 8,017,064 of NC_091557.1, read as the reverse complement.
TTTTATTTGGGGGGGAGTGGGGGCTTTTGGGCAATAACTATTTTATACATCTTTTTTTTCTTTTCTTTTCTTTTTTTTTTTTTTTCCCAGATGCCATTTGTTAACAACATGTGCTTCCACATTACTTTTAATGAATTTACATATTTTTCTTCTCTTACTCCTCAGGTCCACTTATATTGTGGTGTGGAAACCAAGTTGACGGGAGTAACAGAGCCAAACAGATGCGAATACCTCTTTGAGATGACTACACCAGCTGTGTGTACTAAACCTGAAGATGTTAGTGGTGATGAGGGCACTCCACACGGCCACACAGAATTGTAAAATATCAGTGCGTCTGGGGAATTTAGATTTATTTTATTACATGGTTTACTCTTTTTTTTTTCATACATGTAGCTCAAATGTTTAAGTAATCTTTATTTCCCTTTTAAGCATAATCTAAGTTTTCAGGTTTTTATAAACAAGAATGTTAATGAGCGTACGAGCTCAAGTGAGTATGAAAATTTTCATATTAGCTCAGGACCAGTGATTTCTTTAACTTTTCACATATATCTTTGGTTCATCTGAATCTTAACCATTAATTTTCTTTGTCGTGTTGTGACTGCCTTGCGCAGGATGTGATATATTGGTATTAATTTGTGAAATTCCATGGGTAATTGGGCAATTGTCTACACATTATTTTTGGGAAGAAACATCAACTAAATTTATTTGGGATGCAAATTATTGGAAAGATCTTATTATCACAGCATAAAGTATTTGTAATTGGTTATTTGCTTAACAAAATAAGACTTTTCAACTGAACTAGGTTATCCATTCTCTAGCTTGTCGGAAAGAGTCACATTCGGAGTGCTGGCCTGAAATACATGCCTTTTTTAAACATATGTCAATAGATGCGTAAAGAATGATGTCTGTGGCTGTGATATATCGTCAGCAGATTCTGTCCCAGTAGAATAAAAGTTGATTGTTTTTTGAAGCATTACACTAAAGAAAAGAACAGAGGGGTGTCTCTGAGATAAGACACTTAGGGCTTTGTATGTTTCACTTGCATTGATGGATGAATTTCACAGCATCAGTGATGGGAAGTTGATGTTATTGTTAATTACACACGCAATTTACACTAAGCATTCCTTTAACAACTTTTCCACCAATTGGCACATTAGTGAAGAATGTTAAACATAATTGACCAGAATATATTAAGGGTTAATTTTGTGTGTTTAAATCAAGATAACTTGTACCAGTGAGACAGTACAAATGAATGGAAATGCTTTAGGGTTTCTGGGATAGGAGAAAAATAATTTCAATGTCGGCTTTTCCTCCAATATCTTTTGTTTCTGACATTTTGCCTGTTTATGCTTTCTTCTTGTCTTTTCAAGGCACCTCTCTTTTCATCTGTCAGTTCCTTCAATTGCTTCATACCTGTTTCCTTTTCATTCCCCTATTGTTATATTCTCATGTGTTTTTTATGATCTCCTTTGCACTGTTCGAAGGATTTGCTCAGAGCCTTAGATTAACAAGGTGAAAAGTTTCACGTTGAGTCAGAATGTAGGTTAAAAGGTTGATAATGTTCGGGCAAAATTTGGAAAATTGAAAATTTGTTACTCTCTAAATTGTTTCCATTTCATTTGTAAAATAAAAAAATGTTTAATCACGAATGTGTTAACAGTATCACTGCAGTGAAGAGTCCTTGATGATAACTTTTTTCTAATATGAATGGAGACCGGTTATGTAATCAGCCCATAATTGTTTGAGAGTCCAAGATAATGGGGCAACTGCGATCTCAACATTCCTCTCAGAATATTCTTGATATTTGTCAGTTGTGGTTAATAAAATTTTGTAAAGACCTCAATGCTTTCTCTTCCTTTTTAATGAAGGCGTTTTTGATTGACAGCGAATGAAAATGTGTAACGAGGTTTGTAAAGAAAAATGTGGTGTGTTGTAAATTTAAGTACACTGATGACAATTATTCTTACCTTATGTGCACCCCTAATGCCTTCCTCGTTGTTGTCCTGAGGGGGCTTAGGAGATGCAGACTTATGCCTCAGCCCTCACCTCAATTCTGCATGGTCTTTTTTTTCCCCATTTCCTTTTCTTTTTATTCATCACCTTCTGTCTACTTCCTAAGGTGTGGGGTCACCCCTTCATCAAATAGCCTATCTAAATTTGATTTCATTGGTTTTCCGATCCCCGTCTCTTTTGACCACGTCCCCGGCCACTTATACTAATGCCCCCTCCTCGATGTTTGTTGTCAACTCGATCCATAAGGAATCGTCCACCCAGGTCATTACTCGACCTTCAGAATACACCCCTTCCCTCCCAGTATCATCTATTCCATCCTACTGCACAGTCTTCATTGTCTATCCCCTCCCCCATGATACTCTTCATCCTTTTTGTACTCCCCACAGTTCTACCTTACTCCACACCACTTCATCTTCCTCCTGTCCTCGCCTTTATACTACCACCACCTTTTGAGTACTCTCTCTGGCCCAGCCAAGTGGGATAGATTCTTTGTGGTTCCCCTTACTCCTTACTCCTTGCCCCTTACTCCAACAATACCCCTTTCTTCCAACAATGTCTCCAAAATAAGTTAACAACGTTTCTTTCGCAGTTGTTCTGATCGTTCGCCTTGTCAGTTACGTCAGGGGGCCCATGCTCGTGCACTATCTACCCTAACTGATCTCACTCCTCTCTTAATACTTGCACCGGATCTGTTTCCATTTCCCCGTTTCAACGATGACTATTTAGAATGTGAAAACAACCTGCTCGTCTGGCATGTTGACTCTGATGCCGTGGCAGTACAATGCTGTATTATTCCTAGAAGCCAGCTTAAGCCTTACACCAATATTTCTAAAGATAAGTTTCCGTAGACATGACCCCCGTGAAGTTTATATTGGTGGAGTATTCTACCATATCGACCCCTTCCCCGTCAATGTTAGAAAATTGGCATTAATCTGCATTAATAAATTTTTCATGTTTTTCATTTTGTCATTAAATCAAGGATATACAAAACACGTGTAAAACATTTCCTTATTGCAAGTCATCATCAATGAAAGCAGGCCTACAGTTAAACAGGACAGGAAGCATAAAACATGCAAGAACAAAAATCTCCCTTTCCTATCATTTCCAATGCATAAGTGACGATACACCATGTGCACAGCGTCATCTGTTGTTTAGATACCACACTATCCGCCATACTTT
>NC_091557.1:7981372-7991372 GCF_042767895.1 Penaeus vannamei | reverse complement strand
TTTGTTATAAATTTATTTCATGGCCTATACAAGTATTGCTAGAATTTATCTGCAATTCCATTGAAATACTACCAAAAATGTGTTAATTACAGATTATAAAGAAATTTGGCAGTTCCTATTGTAAACTATAAATTGTGGAGGAAATAAAATACCTTCATTTGGACATTATATATCCTTGTATATGTTCTTGTGAATTTTTCTGCCACTTTGTCTCTTTCTCTTTGCATGACAGGTACTAACACAACTTTCTGTGCAATATACTCATTTTGCCTTGTAAAGTTTCCAAATTTCCAAAAATTCATGAACACTTGTCTCCGTGAGTCTTCAGAGCCTATCTCTGGTATACACCGATACTTGCAACCACAATGTTTATCCACATAATGTTTTTCTTCTTTCAATTTCCCTGCTGCAGTGTAATATGCTGCACCACTATTCCTCTTGAACTTTCTCTCTAGCCTCGTCATGGAGCCCACTTGTTCTCCGCTTCTCTTTTTCCTACTGGGTTCAGGCATTCCTTGTCCTTCCACTGGCACTTGTTCTCTAGTCTGCTCAGGGCCATCATTCAGAGCACTGGGAGCAGAAGTCGGTAAAACATCCACAGCCACTGGGGGATTTCTAGCTGACGCACTCTTTTTGCTGGTCCAAGACTTTTCAATGTGTCGATACACCCACAGACTAACTGGCACTTTCCCCCTTTCCTCACACCATCTTTTATACATCTCATACATCTTTTTGACAGACAAGTCCTTTCCCGCTGTTTCACCGAGATCCCCTATATTGTGGATGGGGTTTTCTCCCCCCTCCTCTCGACTGTACCTCAATGACCAGATGTGCTGCATCACAAGGTCACAATCCTCCTGGGAAGTCTTGTTGCTTGGTGTATGTTGGCCTCTCTTGTCCTGTGAGTGTTGGTGTTATTAAATTTTTTTTTATTAAAACTATTTTTTGACAAATCAGAAAAAAAACATACATATGCATTTTTAAAAATAAGTGTAATGAAATATCTTAGTAATTTGTTCAATATCTCAGAGTGACATATTACTAATGATGATGAATCTATACTCATCAAGATGAAGAAAATGTGTGAAGGAGATTAATATCTTCACAGTGCAAGAGATGCATTTGATTCGTTTTAATTATATCTACATCAGAAATATAAGATCATAATAAGGCCACTGATAATAATTTATACTTATGATAATCCAAATGGCAATTTTAATACTGAAATTGATAACAAATAACAGAACTATAATAATGATAAAATGATAATGACGATGACAAAAACAAACAAAATGATTGTAAGAAACTCAAATAATAAGAATAATAAAAATTCATAGATAAAGTATAAGCAGGCAGCAGCATCAGGACATTTTGGTTAAGCTGAAAAAAATTCTATCTCCAAGAGTCTAAAGATTATGGTTATTATGGAATCTGGTTACTGAGTTTCAGTAGCTCACAAAAAGTCACCTGCAGAGATGGAAAATGAATAAAAATAAACTAACTGGATGATGAAGAAGGACATAATAATTATATTACAGACTATGATCTAATCTTGAGCACCAATATATACTAGTCATATGATAAGCAAATTATAACCAAACTGCACTTTTTTTTTTCTTTCCTTTTAACACCCAAAGCATATATTACATATAAGCTTTCTTCACTGTCTTGTTGCACTAATCAGCCTACCTGTAAAGCATCTGGCATTTGACAATTCACAGCCTGAAGTATGCGATCCAGTCGGCCATTGGAGACACCATGGAGACGCAGGAACATTGTCTTGCATATACGCGTTTGTTTGCTGCAGTTCTGATTAATACAGTGAAATAAAAATAAAAAATATATTTTGTTTTTCAGATGAATCTTGGTTTTTCTACCACAAAAAATTGCTATTCAAGTGAATACAAAGTACAAAAAATGAGAGCATCACAATAGTTTATGATTGTTAACTGTAGTAGGTAAGGCACAGAATAATTTCGCTATTTTGTCATGTTGAAAATAAAATAAAAGTTGATGAGGAAATAACATTTACATCCATCCAACTATTTGTTCAATCAAAAAAAAAAAAATCATGTGACTTACCGGTAAACGAACATAATAAATTCTTGATACCGTTTTTGAATTTTTCTCTTCCAATGGTTTTGTCTGTTTTTTCTTGACATTGGGTACAAGTGTTACATTTTCAGCAAGATATGTATTTTGTTTACTAAAATCACCAATGTCCCAAAAGTTTCTAAATACATTTTCTCTATCTGTTACACTACCAAGTTTGGAGAGGCACTTATTCTTACACTCACAATCTTTATCCACAAATTTCTTAGCTTCAACAAGTTTTCCAGCGGCATTAATGTAAGATTCTCCTCGGTTCCTGCAAGACTTTCGAGCGACTTTGGCACTTATTCCCTCCTTCCTTAGCTTTCTCTTTTTCAAACCATCATTTTCTCTTTTTAAAGATGAACTATCACTAGTTCTTGGTTTTGAGACTGTGAGCTTATTACTAACAGGTACACTTGACGTCACCACTTGAACAGGCAGGCTACAGCTTCCATATCTCTGCCCCTGAATGTTCGCTGTCTGAGCAGTTACTTGTGGGTGTTGCGAGGCATGAAGTGGAGGGGTCCGTACAGCAACAGTTGAACTTTCATATGAGAAGTACTGTACTTGTGGTGCCTGTACCTGATTTACATGAGCAACACCCACATTGTTGAACACTGCATGGTATGACTGTAATGGTGCTGTTGGCTGTGGATGATGTGCATATCCCATGGTTACCATGCCAGAACCTCCTACCTGGCCTGTTGGCACCATGTCCTGTATACTTACAGGATGGCCAGTTGATGTGACTGTTGAGTTGCTAATGTTGGCTATGTTACTGATAGTATTGATATTTCCATAGCCATGAAGCTGATGTTGAAAAGTACTGTAACTGGTAACATCCACAGCTTGACCGAGTATATGAGACAGGCTAAATTGGGACTGCGGATCCATTATGACAATTGTCAATCCAAAATTAAACACTTTTGATAGATCAACAGAATATTCATTTACTGTGAGAACTAAAAATAAAAGCACATTACATTTGTGCAATTATATATTTTTTCCTTTTTTTCATTTTCCTTTTTTTACTGGTTAGTTTCTCCACGGTTGTTGTTCCATATTTATATTTTTCATGCTGTTTTCCCTAATGATTCTAGGTCAGAAACAAAAATATTTCACTCATGATAGCACTGTAAGTATTTTCTTAACACAGTATTAACAAAAAAGGGATCAGCCTCTTTATGAATCCACAAATATTCTTTATGCACAAGCTACTTGGGTTTGGCCTTTTCCAATAGGTTCTGAAAAGAAAACCAACATTTATCATCTATTTATCTAAAACAACCAAAATAAATTTAAATATACCAATCAAAAACACAAAAAACACTAATACTGTTGATCTACACGCAATTCAGATTCAGTATTGATGAACCTCTTATGTTTTAGCTTAAAAATATGAATAATTTCAAAATGAGGTAAGATCTTTAGTTAAAAATTCATCTTTCAGCTTTAAGATAGTGACAAGTCGCATCGGACTTGATTTCCACACTGCTCACAAATTTTCTTTTGAAGAAAGAGTCTGTGCCTTACAAGTGGCTCAGTTAAATCTTCAAACTGGCTTTACCTATGAGATGAAACAGAACTATCATAATTCATAGGTAAAGGAGAAAAAGAGAAAATCATCCATCCTGCATAAGTGAAACAAGATTATGAAGGATGATCAATGGGATATACACCCCTTAGATGTCCAGCAAAAGAAAACAAGGCGTGGGACTTAGACTCTTCTCTGCCATGTATCTCCTTTCTTTTCAATTAGCGCACCTTATGCTAGAGATAAAAAGTGTCATAGTTTATGTCAAGGTAATCATTCCATACATTTTTTTTTTTAATTGTAACCCTGATTGTTAATTAGTAATGAGATCGGCCTAGAAAAAAATATATATAAACATCCATTTCTGATTATTAAATATCCACAATATTTAAGCATATCATACCTCACAGTTTTCCCGTTACACTTCATATACTTCCTGAAAGATAAGGCCAAGAGAGCCAAGCTTTTTATTTGTATGTATAAGTTAAATCATTATTTTATAAGACAACCTTAACCCTAATTGAGTTCTTCTATATTCAACCTTTCCAACTCTTACCAATCTTACCGATATATTCACCTCATAATGAACCCTTCTAACTTTTTCATCATTACTTGAAAGGCTTAGATAAATAAGATAACATGAACTTTCGAAAAGGCTTCCGTAAATATAACCCGAGTGGCTTTGTTTACGTTGGTTTGTTTACATTGTAGGGATCATTCACTCCGCGTCGAATTTCATATTTTATTTTCTTGAAATGTTAGTGATTTTGAAGAAAAATAATCTTTTGAGACATATCATTTCTTTCCCTATCATTATCATTAGGCTTGCAAGATGCTTAATACAAGTACGTTAATATTCATGTTTCCGACTATGAAAATTTCCCTCTCGTATTTTGTAATATAAGCGATCCATTTAAAAAACAAAACAAAATATTCTGCGTAAAACGCAAACAAACAAAAACATGGGTTTCTATTTTTTTTTCTTTTTATGAAAATGCAGTTTGATTACAGGTCACAGGTAAGAGCTGTTTGATATATGATGAAGTAATATCACATGAAGAAGGTAGTAGTAGTTGTAGTAGTGTAGTTGTAGTTGTAGTTGTAGTTGTAGTTGTAGTTGTAGTTGTAGTTGTAGTTGTAGTTGTAGTTGTAGTTGTAGTTGTAGTTGTAGTTGTAGTTGTAGTTGTAGTTGTAGTTGTAGTTGTAGTTGTAGTTGTAGTTGTAGTTGTAGTTGTAGTTGTAGTTGTAGTTGTCGTTACTGTTGCTGTCACTGTCGTTCACTGTCGAGGTCGTAGTCGTAGTTGTGATGGTGACTGACGTTGGTTGCGATGGTGGTATTGGAGGAGGAGGAGGAGAAACAGGAACAGGAGGAGGAACAGGAATAGGAATAGGAACAGGAACAGGAACAGGACCAGGAGGAGAAGAAAGAGGAACAGGAACAGGGGGAGGAGGACGAGGACTAGGAGGAAGAGGAAGAGGAAGAGGGCTAGGAGAACTAGGAGAAAGGGGAAGAGGAAGAGAAAGAGGAGAAGGAAGAAAGAGAAAGAGACAGAAGAGGAGAAGGACAAGGAGGTGGAAATGATGGCGATGGGGATGGGGATAGAGAAGATGGTGGTGGTGATGGTGATGAAGATAGTGATGGTGGTGTCATAGATCCTTAACTGTTGCCGATGTCAGTGGATTTTTTTCCGGCGTGACAAAGCAGACCGACGATAGAGGCAATGTTGGTCCCGCTAGAAAAGGGATTTAAGTATAAGAGGGAAATTACAAAATAAAGAAGAAGAAATAAAAATGATAATAAGGGCTCATATCACCGCACATTAGTTACCCAGTGGGGGTACCGGAAGTGTTATATTCGTTATATGATAAATTAAGTAAATTCCGGAATTAAAGGCATTAATTTGCACTTGCCTACGACAATAGCCTATAATATTTTGGACCAGTCTGTGTGTGTGTGTGTGTGTGTGTGTATGTGTGTGTGTGTGTGTGTGTGTGTGTGTGTGTGTGTGTGTGTGTGTGTGTGTGTGTGTGTGTGTGTGTGTGTGTGTGTGTGTGTGTGTATGTTTATATATATATATATATATATATATATATATATATATATATATATATATATATATATACATGTGTATCTATACATACATACATACATACATACATACATATATATATATATATATATATATATATATATATATATATATATATATATATATATATATTTGTGTGTGTGTTTATCTCTCTCTTTCCCTCTCTCTCTCTCTCTCTCTCTCTCTCTCTTTCTCTCTTTCTCTCTCTCTCTCTCTCTCCCTCTCTCTCTCTCTATATATATATATATATATATATATATATATATATATATATATATATATGTATGTATATATGTATATGTATATATATATATATACACATATATATAAAGTATATATATACATGGATATATATGTATATGTGTGTGTGTGTGTATGTGTAGGTGTGTAGGTGTATATATGTATGTGTATGTATAATATATATATAATATAATATATATGTGTGAGTGTATGTGTATATATATATGCATATATATGTATATATACATATATAGATACACAAATACGCGCGCTCGCGTGTGTATTTGTGGGTGGGTGTGGAGGTGTTTGTGCGCGCGCGCGCTCGTGTGCACCTCCGTGCTGATGTAAATAGATATTCATAGTTGAACTTCCTCAACCACATACACAAGCACAGGCAGGTCCACACTAATACGTTTGTGTTAATATATGTATAATAAGTGTAACAGGCAAAAAAAAAAAAAAAATCAAGAATGTGGATATTACACAGAAAACTTCATATTTCATATGGCATATAACATTTTCAATGCATTTATATTGAATTATTCCAACTCTTGACGGTGTAGAATATTTCACATCCTTAAATTTTTTTACTGAAACAGCATCTGACAAATAGTATTTTATTGATGTTTAATTTTCACATACATGGAAATTTTGAATCACAAACAGGTGGATACACACTTATAGCATAAGTAAAGGGTAAATTATTAATAAGACCAATGTGTTGTTTGGTTTAAAGCCTTTACTGTAGACATATAAAATTAACAGTAGCTGAGTAGACAGTAAATAATAGTGATTCGTTGTTTGGTATATTTTAACCCTGTCCCATGAGAATTAATTTAAATCCTTGTACTGATGACCTTATACGTTAAAATCTAAGCTGTTGTGCACTCATCGGACCCACAGTGAATGATTTCCTGTTCTAGCCCCCCCCCCCCCATCCCTAACCACAGTTTTGTTAAGTCCTTCCCAAGGTCGAGTTGGATATTCGTTATGGTGAGGATAAGGTTTTGATAAAGCTTCGAATAGCCTGGAGAAAAGTGCTGCAGAGTTTCCGCGTCGGCTCTCAAGTCTTCCGTCTTGGCTTCGAGGTCCTGTGCCTTGTGCTCTAGCTCCTCCAGGGGGCACCCGCCTGCAGAGGTCGCGTTCGTTGCAGAAAGGGAATGGAGGAGCATCTGGAAGGTGGATTCGGATGCTCCAGCGGATCGGTTCACGTTGTGTATGGCCGACTCAGAACCGTTGGCCTTTTCGTGGCTGTTAATAATGTCTAAGAGAATACTTTTAGCTTCTGTCAAAGAACTGTTGTTTGAGGCTTCCACTCTAAAACCACTTTCACCAGTATCTGCATCTATACAATAAGCAAGCAGATGCCCTTAAAACGTAAACCACCATGCTATTTCACAAGTATTTTTTCAATATAAATCGCCTTTACCACCATATGTATAAATAGGCACATTGCTAAAGAGGATCCACTAAGCTTCACTGACAACAATACACATACTTGTTATTCCAAGTATGTACTCAGTTTACACACACAATGTAAACAACAGTAACTGTGCGTGTGTGTGTGTGTGGTTACAAATTGTATATATCATATGTATATATATTTATATCTCTCTCTCTCTATCGGTCTACCTGTTTGTCTGTCTATCTATCTATCTATCTATATATATATATATATATATATATATATATATATATATGTGTGTGTGTGTGTGTGTGTGTGTGTGTGTGTGTGTGTGTGTGTGTGTGTGTGTGTGTGTGTGTGTGTGTCTGTGTGTCTGTGTGTGTGCATATATGGATATACATTGTACTATATATATGTGTGTACATATATATATATATATATATATATATATATATATATATATATATATATATATATATATATATATGTATATATGTATATATTCAAACATATGCACACACACACAACACGTGAGTCAGATCTATCAGTTGAACCGATCAGTGATCAGAGGAGGCCCTGAGGAGGTGCTGTAACTTGACCTTAGATGTCCCTTGGGAAGGAGCCGCCTTACTTCTCCTTTGGTAGAGGATTGCTCTATCCAGCTACCCAAATCATATGTGTGCGTGTGTGTGCGCGCTATAGAAGGTGGGTTAAGGGGAACTCCCGGGGAAATATTTGACATTTGATAATAATAAAAAATCAAATACAATTAAAGATCGACAGATCGAACAGTCAATTAACTGGACTGTCAGTGACACCTTGGCTTTGAGGGCTAATAGAACCCCATGCTGCCGAGAAATGACATGAAACACTAGTAGGGAACCAATGTTTATTAAAGAAAACAAAACATAAAAACAATATGCAAAGATCTTACAGTCAATAAATTAGTGATATTACTTTTTCTTTAGTTAAACCGCCATTGGTCATTTCAATCAATTTTGCTTCGATCATCAGAACAGTTTTGTAATTGAAGAAATAATGTTAAAGCTTACATTGCGAAAACGGACTACCTCTCTTAGGGATACCCATCACATTTTCAAGTACTGAAAGTCAGTCCCACTTTCTAAATCATATCTCTAAACGCGTCATATTCATCCCACAGTTCTGTTCTACATTCACCCTTTTTATTTGTTATACATTCACCCTTTTTCAGTTCTGTTATACATTCACCCTTTTTCAGTTCTGTTATACATTCACCTTTATTTCATTTCTGTTATACATTGACCCTTTTTTATTTGTTATACATTCACCCTTTTTCATTACTGTTATATATTCACCCTTTTTCATTACTGTTATATATTCACCCTTTTTCAGTTGTTATACATTCACCCTTTTTCAGTTCTGTTATACATTCACCTTTATTTCATTTCTGTTATACATTGACCCTTTTTTATTTGTTATACATTCACCCTTTTTCATTACTGTTATATATTCACCCTTTTTCAGTTGTTATACATTCACCCTTTTTCAGTTCTGTTATACATTCACCTTTATTTCATTTCTGTTATACATTGACCCTTTTTTATTTGTTATACATTCACCCTTTTTCATTACTGTTATATATTCACCCTTTTTCAGTTCTGGTATACATTCACCCCTTTTCAGTTGTCATACATTCACCCTTTTTCAGTTATGTTATACATTCACCCTTTTTCAGTTGTTATACATTCACCTTTTTCAGTTCTGTTATACATTCACCCTTTTTCAGTTGTTATACATTCACCCTTGTTTCAGTTCTGTTATACATTCACCCTTTTTCAGTTGTCATACATTCACCCTTTTTCAGTTGTTATACATTCACCCTTGTTTCAGTTCTGTTATACATTCACCCTTTTTCAGTTGTTATACATTCACCCTTTTTCAGTTGTTATACATTCACCTTTTTCAGTTCTGTTATACATTTACCCCTTTTCAGTTGTTATACATTCACCCTTTTTCAGTTCTGTTATACATTTACCCCTTTTCAGTTCTGTTATGCATTCACCTTCCTTCAGTTCTGTTATACATTTACCCTTTTTTATTTGTTATACATTCACCCTTTTTCCAATCAAATTATCATATTGTAACAGCTGCAACAGAGGACTTCATTCTCAATACCGGGACAAGAAGAGAACAAGAAAATTTTCCTTTGTTCACTCCAGTCACCGTCAGTACCGGTACACCTCACACTCCCTCTCCTCGCATTTCTAACACTAATTGTTTCCTAGGCTTTATAACTGAATTTACATGACTACTTTTATTCTTGTCTATTTCATCAAATTGGTCAACTTTGTATTACGAACTATTTATTTTTGTTCGTAATAGATAAAATTTCACAAATAGGTCGCTGATTTGCTTAGAGGTTTGGTAATCCGACTTGGCAAATGTATGAAAAACAGGTTTGAGAATTTAGCTACAAGTGTTGAATCAAAATAAATTGTATAGCATAGTACCTCTGGTAAATCATAAGAAAATATTTGATTAAATACAAAAATCCTAGACGTGTATATTTTAAACGCTTTCTCTAATATGAAAACAATAGTGTATGAAATATGAAAAAAAAAAATCCACAATGGCACGTCTTAAATATAAAACACC
>NC_091557.1:7958872-7976372 GCF_042767895.1 Penaeus vannamei | reverse complement strand
TGTTCTCTCCTTCAGTTGATCTGACACACCCACATAAACGCACATATATGAAAAAAATATATATAAATACTTATATATGTGTGTCTTTGTGTATATGTGTATAGTATATGTATATAAGTCTTACAGGTCTTACAAATAGGTATATAAGTAAATCAATCTTAGAAATGGAAATATTTTTTCTTAATTCCTTATCGTATTTAACCAAACACGAACAATAGACATTGAGCAAAAATTTCACAATTTCTGGCTTTAACTCACTCAAAAATATACATTTGCAATTGGCAAACATATCAGATTCTTTACTAGTAGAATGATATAGCACATACATAACACATTCATAAATATGAGTATGCATTCAATTCATGTCCATCTATGTTTCATAGTAAATCTTCAGTTTAGAGAAAACAATAATATATACTTGTATCTCCAGATAAGCTATATGTCTCACCTGAAATTGTGCTGCTGAATATTATTAGGACGCTTTCATAGATTACGATAGACTCGTCCTGCGCAGTCCTACAGGTCATATAAACTCGCATTATGAAGATCACCAGCACACTAGATTCATCTGATGAACCTTCTGAAACCTGCGCCTCCAGCTCAATCACAATGACACGGAATTCTTCAGTTTTGGTTTCCAGCTCAAGTAGCAGCGCTTTCAGGTATTGGACAGGACAGGGGGCTGTCTCACTCCCACCCATCACCAACATTTCAACTTGTTTGGCCAGTTCCAAAGTCTCATTGAAAAGGATTTCAAGTTCTCCGCCAACAGTAAGAAGGCTCGTTTCCAGCTCCCCAAGACTCTCAAGATTAGATCCCAACAGAATCTCACGAGCCTTCAGCAATAACTCGCCACCATCACTCAGGGACTGGTTGATGGAGGCCCATACTAAGAAGATGTCTTCACGACACTTTTCATCTGCAACTGAAACAGGATAAAATGTTATATCAAAGGTCACTGCAATTTACCAAATACACCATGTTCTCTCTCTATCGATCTGACACACACGCACACACACAAACATATATGAAAATATGTATAAGTAACTTTATGTGTGTATAGGATATATATAGGTACATTTTCCCATAAATACTCTATACTGTAATTTTCAGTGTCCTACAGTCCTAAAGGCCATTTAACTAAATATATAAGTAAATCAAAAATAGAAAAGGAAATGTTTTCTTAATTCCTTATCGCATTTAACCAAACACGAACAATATACATTGACCAAAATATTCACATTTTCTGGATTTAACTCATTCAAAAATACACATTTATAATTAGCACCTGAATAAGATTCTTTGCAAGTACAATAATATAGCACATACATAACACATTCAGAAGTATAAAAAACGTTAAATTCATGTCAACCTATATTTCATAGTAAATCTTCTATTTAGAGAAAACAATAACATATATTTCTATCTCCAGATAAGCTATATGTCTCACCTGAAATTGTGCTGCTGAATATTATTAGGACGCTTTCAAAGATTACGATGGACTCGTCCTGCGCAGTCCTACAGGTCACATAAACTCGCATTATGAAGATCACCAGCACACTAGATTCATCTGATGAACCTTCTGAAACCTGCGCCTCCAGCTCAATCACAATGACACGGAATTCTTCAGTTTTGGTTTCCAGCTCAAGTAGCAGCGCTTTCAGGTATTGGACAGGACAGGGGGCTGTCTCACTCCCACCCATCACCAACATTTCAACTTCTTTGGCCAGTTCCAAAGTCTCATTGAAAAGGATTTCAAGTTCTCCGCCAACAGTAAGAAGGCTCGTTTCCAGCTCCCCAAGACTCTCAAGATTAGATCCCAACAGAATCTCACGAGCCTTCAGCAATAACTCGCCACCATCACTCAGGGACTGGTTGATGGAGGCCCATACCAAGAAGATATCTTCACGACACTTTTCATCTGAAGCGGAAACAGGAAAAAAGTTTATACCAAAGGCCATCGCAATTTACCAAATACACTTCATATCCTCTCCTTCACTTCATCTGACACACACATGCACATATATGAATATTAATACAAATACATATGGAAGTGATTCATTTCGGTTTGGTCTGAAGAGGAATTCGTGAAGAGTTCGAAACGTTACGATTATTTTCAATTCTCATTGTGGCTATTCTCATTTTCATTTTTGTGTACACGTTACTGTGTTTGTGCTTATCTTCAAATACATATGTTTGTTTGTGCGTGTGTTTGTGTATATATATCTGTGTGTGAGCATAATATATGTTTATAAGAACAATTTTCACTCTAGTGTTCTATTAATGTTTCAGCAACTTGACCAAATTATATGAAGAGAAAATGACGTTTTAATTCCTTATCGCCATAAACCAGACACGAAAAATATACACTGACCTAAATATTCACATTTTCTGGCTTAAACTCACGCAAAAATATACGTTTGCAATTGCCAACTATATCAGATTCTTTACACGTACAATACTATACCACATACACAACACATTCTTAAATATACGTATGCATTGAATTCATGTCAATATGTTTCATACACAGTAAATCTTCAGTTTAGAGAACAATAATATGTACTTGTATCTCCAGATAAGCTATATGTCTCACCTGAAATTGTGCTGCTGAATATTATTAGGACGCTTTCATAGATTACGATAGACTCGTCCTGCGCAGTCCTACAGGTCACATAAACTCGCATTATGAAGATCACCAGCACACTAGATTCATCTGATGAACCTTCTGAAACCTGCGCCTCCAGCTCAATCACAATGACACGGAATTCTTCAGTTTTGGTTTCCAGCTCAAGTAGCAGCGCTTTCAGGTATTGGACAGGACAGGGGGCTGTCTCACTCCCACCCATCACCAACATTTCAACTTGTTTGGCCAGTTCCAAAGTCTCATTGAAAAGGATTTCAAGTTCTCCGCCAACAGTAAGAAGGCTCGTTTCCAGCTCCCCAAGACTCTCAAGATTAGATCCCAACAGAATCTCACGAGCCTTCAGCAATAACTCGCCACCATCACTCAGGGACTGGTTGATGGAGGCCCATACTAAGAAGATATCTTCACGACACTTTTCATCTGAAACGGAAATAAGAAATAAGTTTATACCAAAGCCCATCGCAATTTACCAAATACACTTCATGTTCTCTCCTTCACTTCATCTGACAAACACATGCACATATATGAATATTTATACAAGTACATATAAGAAAGTGATTCATTTCGGTTTGGTCTGAAGAGGAACTCGTGAAGTGTTCGAAACTTTACGATTATTTTCGATTCTCATTGTGGTTATATTCATTTTCATTTTTGTGTACACGTTACTTTGTGCTTGTGTTCAAATACATATACGTTTGTGTGTGTTCGCGTATTTATATGCGTGAGCATTGTATGTTTATAAGAACAATTCTCACTTAAATTTAATCATATTGAAATTTCAGTAACTAGATCAAAATTATAGGAAGATTAAATGACGTATTCTCAATTCCTTTTCGTATTTAACCAAACACGAACAATAGACATTGAGAAAAATATTCACATTTTCTGGATTTAACTCATGCAAAAATACATATTTGCAATTGGCAAACATATCAGATTCTTTACACGTACAATAAAATACCACATACACAACACATTTATATACATAAGTATGCATTTAATTCATGTCCATCTATATTTCATAGAAAATCTTCTGTTTAGAGAAAACAATAATATGTACTTGTATCTCCAGATAAGCTATATGTCTCACCTGAAATTGTGCTGCTGAATATTATTAGGACGCTTTCATAGATTACGATAGACTCGTCCTGCGCAGTCCTACAGGTCACATAAACTCGCATTATGAAGATCACCAGCACACTAGATTCATCTGATGAACCTTCTGAAACCTGCGCCTCCAGCTCAATCACAATGACACGGAATTCTTCAGTTTTGGTTTCCAGCTCAAGTAGCAGCGCTTTCAGGTATTGGACAGGACAGGGGGCTGTCTCACTCCCACCCATCACCAACATTTCAACTTCTTTGGCCAGTTCCAAAGTCTCATTGAAAAGGATTTCAAGTTCTCCGCCAACAGTAAGAAGGCTCGTTTCCAGCTCCCCAAGACTCTCAAGATTAGATCCCAACAGAATCTCACGAGCCTTCAGCAATAACTCGCCACCATCACTCAGGGACTGGTTGATGGAGGCCCATACTAAGAAGATGTCTTCACGACACTTTTCATCTGCAACTGAAACAGGATAAAATGTTATATCAAAGGTCACTGCAATTTACCAAATACACGTCATGTTCTCTCCCTTTCAGTAGATCTGACACTCACGCACACACACAAACCTATATGGAAATATGTATAAGTAACTTTATGTGTGCATAGGATATATACAAGTACATTTTTCCCTAAATACTCTTTACTGTAATTTTCAGTGTCCTACAGTCCTAAATGCCATTTAAATAAATATATAAGTAAATCAATACTAGAAAAGGAAATGTTTTCTTAATTCCTTATCGCATTTAACCAAACACCAATATATACTGAGCAAAATATTTACATTATATCACTTAAACTCATTCAAAAATAAACATTTGTAATTAGCACCTATATAAGATTCTTTAGAAGTACAATAATATAGCACATACATAACACATTCAGAAGTATAAAAAAACATTAAATTCATGTCAATCTATATTTCATAGTAAATCTTCAAATTTAGAGAAAGCGATAAAATATACTTGTATCTCCAGATAAGCTATATGTCTCACCTGAAATTGTGCTGCTGAATATTATTAGGACGCTTTCATAGATTACGATAGACTCGTCCTGCGCAGTCCTACAGGTCACATAAACTCGCATTATGAAGATCACCAGCACACTAGATTCATCTGATGAACCTTCTGAAACCTGCGCCTCCAGCTCAATCACAATGACACGGAATTCTTCAGTTTTGGTTTCCAGCTCAAGTAGCAGCGCTTTCAGGTATTGGACAGGACAGGGGGCTGTCTCACTCCCACCCATCACCAACATTTCAACTTGTTTGGCCAGTTCCAAAGTCTCATTGAAAAGGATTTCAAGTTCTCCGCCAACAGTAAGAAGGCTCGTTTCCAGCTCCCCAAGACTCTCAAGATTAGATCCCAACAGAATCTCACGAGCCTTCAGCAATAACTCGCCACCATCACTCAGGGACTGGTTGATGGAGGCCCATACTAAGAAGATATCTTCACGACACTTTTCATCTGAAACGGAAACAGGAAAAAAAAATGTTTATATCAAAGCCCATCGTAATTTACCAAATACACGTCATGTTCTCTCCCTTTCAGTAGATCTGACACACACGCACACACACAAACATATATGAAAATATGTATAAGTAACTTTATATGTGTATAGGATATATATAGGTACATTTTTCCATAAATACTCTAAACTGTAATTTTCAGTGTCCTACAGTCCTAAAGGCCATTTAAATAAATATATAAGTAAATCAAAAATAGCAAAGGAAATGTTTTCTTAATTCCTTATCGCATTTAACCAAACACGAACAATATATACTGAGCAAAATATTTACATTATATGAATTAAACTCATTCAAAAATACACATTTGTAATTAGCACCTATATAAGATTCTTTAGAAGTACAATAATATAGCACATACATAACACATTCAGAAGTATAAAAAACGTTAAATTCATGTCAATCTATATTTCATAGTAAATCTTCATTTTCGAGAAAGCGATAAAATATACTTGTATCTCCAGATAAGCTATATGTCTCACCTGAAATTGTGCTGCTGAATATTATTAGGACGCTTTCATAGATTACGATAGACTCGTCCTGCGCAGTCCTACAGGTCACATAAACTCGCATTATGAAGATCACCAGCACACTCGATTCATCTGATGAACCTTCTGAAACCTGCGCCTCCAGCTCAATCACAATGACACGGAATTCTTCAGTTTTGGTTTCCAGCTCAAGTAGCAGCGCTTTCAGGTATTGGACAGGACAGGGGGCTGTCTCACTCCCACCCATCACCAACATTTCAACTTCTTTGGCCAGTTCCAAAGTCTCATTGAAAAGGATTTCAAGTTCTCCGCCAACAGTAAGAAGGCTCGTTTCCAGCTCCCCAAGACTCTCAAGATTAGATCCCAACAGAATCTCACGAGCCTTCAGCAATAACTCGCCACCATCACTCAGGGACTGGTTGATGGAGGCCCATACTAAGAAGATATCTTCACGACACTTTTCATCTGAAACGGAAATAAGAAATAAGTTTATACCAAAGGCCATCGCAATTTACCAAATACACTTCATGTTCTCTCCTTCACTTCATCTGACAAACACATGCACATATATGAATATTTATACAAGTACATATAAGAAAGTGATTCATTTCGGTTTGGTCTGAAGAGGAACTCGTGAAGTGTTCGAAACGTTACGATTATTTTCGATTCTCATTGTGGTTATATTCATTTTCATTTTTGTGTACACGTTACTTTGTGCTTGTGTTCAAATACATATACGTTTGTGTGTGTTCGCGTATTTATATGCGTGAGCATTGTATGTTTATAGGAACAATTCTCACTTAAATTTAATCATATTGAAATTTCAGTAACTAGATCAAAATTATATGAAGAGAAAATGACGTATTCTCAATTCCTTTTCGTATTTAACCAAACACGAACAATAGACATTGAGAAGAATATTCACATTTTCTGGATTTAACTCACGCAAAAATACATATTTGCAATTGGCAAACATATCAGATTCTTTACACGTACAATAAAATACCACATACACAACACATTTATATACATAAGTATGCATTTAATTCATGTCCATCTATGTTTCATAGTAAATCTTCTGTTTAGAGAAAACAATAATATGTACTTGTATCTCCAGATAAGCTATATGTCTCACCTGAAATTGTGCTGCTGAATATTATTAGGACGCTTTCATAGATTACGATAGACTCGTCCTGCGCAGTCCTACAGGTCATATAAACTCGCATTATGAAGATCACCAGCACACTAGATTCATCTGATGAACCTTCTGAAACCTGCGCCTCCAGCTCAATCACAAGGACACGGAATTCTTCAGTTTTGGTTTCCAGCTCAAGTAGCAGCGCTTTCAGGTATTGGACAGGACAGGGGGCTGTCTCACTCCCACCCATCACCAACATTTCAACTTCTTTGGCCAGTTCCAAAGTCTCATTGAAAAGGATTTCAAGTTCTCCGCCAACAGTAAGAAGGCTCGTTTCCAGCTCCCCAAGACTCTCAAGATTAGATCCCAACAGAATCTCACGAGCCTTCAGCAATAACTCGCCACCATCACTCAGGGACTGGTTGATGGAGGCCCATACTAAGAAGATATCTTCACGACACTTTTCATCTGAAACGGAAACAGGAAAAAAAATGTTTATATCAAAGCCCATCGTAATTTACCAAATACACGTCATGTTCTCTCCCTTTCAGTAGATCTGACACACACGCACACACACAAACATATATGAAAATATGTATAAGTAACTTTATGTGTGTATAGGATATATATAGGTACATTTTTCCATAAATACTCTATACTGTAATTTTCAGTGTCCTACAGTCCTAAAGGCCATTTAAATAAATACAAAAGTAAATCAAAAATAGAAAAGGAAATGTTTTCTTAATTCCTTATCGCATTTAACCAAACACGAACAATATATACTGAGCAAAATATTTACATTATATGAATTAAACTCATTCAAAAATACACATTTGTAATTAGCACCTATATAAGATTCTTTAGAAGTACAATAATATAGCACATACATAACACATTCAGAAGTATAAAAAACGTTAAATTCATGTCAATCTATATTTCATAGTAAATCTTCAATTTAGAGAAAGCGATAAAATATACTTGTATCTCCAGATAAGCTATATGTCTCACCTGAAATTGTGCTGCTGAATATTATTAGGACGCTTTCATAGATTACGATAGACTCGTCCTGCGCAGTCCTACAGGTCATATAAACTCGCATTATGAAGATCACCAGCACACTAGATTCATCTGATGAACCTTCTGAAACCTGCGCCTCCAGCTCAATCACAAGGACACGGAATTCTTCAGTTTTGGTTTCCAGCTCAAGTAGCAGCGCTTTCAGGTATTGGACAGGACAGGGGGCTGTCTCACTCCCACCCATCACCAACATTTCAACTTGTTTGGCCAGTTCCAAAGTCTCATTGAAAAGGATTTCAAGTTCTCCGCCAACAGTAAGAAGGCTCGTTTCCAGCTCCCCAAGACTCTCAAGATTAGATCCCAACAGAATCTCACGAGCCTTCAGCAATAACTCGCCACCATCACTCAGGGACTGGTTGATGGAGGCCCATACTAAGAAGATATCTTCACGACACTTTTCATCTGAAACGGAAACAGGAAAAAAATGTTTATATCAAAGCCCATCGTAATTTACCAAATACACGTCATGTTCTCTCCCTTTCAGTAGATCTGACACACACGCACACACACAAACATATATGAAAATATGTATAAGTAACTTTATGTGTGTATAGGATATATATAGGTACATTTTTCCATAAATACTCTATACTGTAATTTTCAGTGTCCTACAGTCCTAAAGGCAATTTAAATAAATATATAAGTAAATCAATACTAGAAAAGGAAATGTTTTCTTAATTCCTTATCGCATTTAACCAAACACGAACAATATATACTGAGCAAAATATTTACATTATATGACTTAAACTCATTCAAAAATACACATTTGTAATTAGCACCTATATAAGATTCTTTAGAAGTACAATAATATAGCACATACATAACACATTCAGAAGTATAAAAAACATTAAATTCATGTCAATCTATATTTCATAGTAAATCTTCTATTTAGAGAAAGCGATAAAATATACTTGTATCTCCAGATAAGCTATATGTCTCACCTGAAATTGTGCTGCTGAATATTATTAGGACGCTGTCATAGATTACGATAGACTCGTCCTGCGCAGTCCTACAGGTCACATAAACTCGCATTATGAAGATCACCAGCACACTAGATTCATCTGATGAACCTTCTGAAACCTGCGCCTCCAGCTCAATCACAATGACACGGAATTCTTCAGTTTTGGTTTCCAGCTCAAGTAGCAGCGCTTTCAGGTATTGGACAGGACAGGGGGCTGTCTCACTCCCACCCATCACCAACATTTCAACTTCTTTGGCCAGTTCCAAAGTCTCATTGAAAAGGATTTCAAGTTCTCCGCCAACAGTAAGAAGGCTCGTTTCCAGCTCCCCAAGACTCTCAAGATTAGATCCCAACAGAATCTCACGAGCCTTCAGCAATAACTCGCCACCATCACTCAGGGACTGGTTGATGGAGGCCCATACTAAGAAGATATCTTCACGACACTTTTCATCTGAAACGGAAATAAGAAATAAGTTTATACCAAAGCCCATCGCAATTTACCAAATACACTTCATGTTCTCTCCTTCACTTCATCTGACAAACACATGCACATATATGAATATTTATACAAGTACATATAAGAAAGTGATTCATTTCGGTTTGGTCTGAAGAGGAACTCGTGAAGTGTTCGAAACTTTACGATTATTTTCGATTCTCATTGTGGTTATATTCATTTTCATTTTTGTGTACACGTTACTTTGTGCTTGTGTTCAAATACATATACGTTTGTGTGTGTTCGCGTATTTATATGCGTGAGCATTGTATGTTTATAAGAACAATTCTCACTTAAATTTAATCATATTGAAATTTCAGTAACTAGATCAAAATTATAGGAAGAGAAAATGACGTATTCTCAATTCCTTTTCGTATTTAACCAAACACGAACAATAGACATTGAGAAAAATATTCACATTTTCTGGATTTAACTCATGCAAAAATACATATTTGCAATTGGCAAACATATCAGATTCTTTACACGTACAATAAAATACCACATACACAACACATTTATATACATAAGTATGCATTTAATTCATGTCCATCTATATTTCATAGAAAATCTTCTGTTTAGAGAAAACAATAATATGTACTTGTATCTCCAGATAAGCTATATGTCTCACCTGAAATTGTGCTGCTGAATATTATTAGGACGCTTTCATAGATTACGATAGACTCGTCCTGCGCAGTCCTACAGGTCACATAAACTCGCATTATGAAGATCACCAGCACACTAGATTCATCTGATGAACCTTCTGAAACCTGCGCCTCCAGCTCAATCACAATGACACGGAATTCTTCAGTTTTGGTTTCCAGCTCAAGTAGCAGCGCTTTCAGGTATTGGACAGGACAGGGGGCTGTCTCACTCCCACCCATCACCAACATTTCAACTTCTTTGGCCAGTTCCAAAGTCTCATTGAAAAGGATTTCAAGTTCTCCGCCAACAGTAAGAAGGCTCGTTTCCAGCTCCCCAAGACTCTCAAGATTAGATCCCAACAGAATCTCACGAGCCTTCAGCAATAACTCGCCACCATCACTCAGGGACTGGTTGATGGAGGCCCATACTAAGAAGATATCTTCACGACACTTTTCATCTGAAACGGAAACAGGAAAAAAATGTTTATATCAAAGCCCATCGTAATTTACCAAATACACGTCATGTTCTCTCCCTTTCAGTAGATCTGACACACACGCACACACACAAACATATATGAAAATATGTATAAGTAACTTTATGTGTGCATAGGATATATATAAGAACATTTTTCCATAAATACTCTATACTGTAATTTTCAGTGTCCTACAGTCCTAAAGGCCATTTAAATAAATATATAAGTAAATCAAAAATAGCAAAGGAAATGTTTTCTTAATTCCTTATCGCATTTAACCAAACACGAACAATATATACTGAGCAAAATATTTACATTATATCACTTAAACTCATTCAAAAATACACATTTGTAATTAGCACCTATATAAGATTCTTTAGAAGTACAATAATATAGCACATACATAACACATTCAGAAGTATAAAAAACGTTAAATTCATGTCAATCTATATTTCATAGTAAATCTTCAATTTAGAGAAAGCGATAAAATATACTTGTATCTCCAGATAAGCTATATGTCTCACCTGAAATTGTGCTCCTGAATATTATTAGGACGCTTTCATAGATTACGATAGACTCGTCCTGCGCAGTCCTACAGGTCATATAAACTCGCATTATGAAGATCACCAGCACACTAGATTCATCTGATGAACCTTCTGAAACCTGCGCCTCCAGCTCAATCACAATGACACGGAATTCTTCAGTTTTGGTTTCCAGCTCAAGTAGCAGCGCTTTCAGGTATTGGACAGGACAGGGGGCTGTCTCACTCCCACCCATCACCAACATTTCAACTTGTTTGGCCAGTTCCAAAGTCTCATTGAAAAGGATTTCAAGTTCTCCGCCAACAGTAAGAAGGCTCGTTTCCAGCTCCCCAAGACTCTCAAGATTAGATCCCAACAGAATCTCACGAGCCTTCAGCAATAACTCGCCACCATCACTCAGGGACTGGTTGATGGAGGCCCATACTAAGAAGATATCTTCACGACACTTTTCATCTGAAACGGAAACAGCAAAAAAGTTTATACCAAAGGCCATCGCAATTTACCAAATACACATCATGTTCTCTCCTTCACTTCATCTGACACACACATGCACATATATGAATATTCATACAAATACATATAAGAAAGTGATTCATTTCGGTTTGGTCTGAAGAGGAACTCGTGAAGAGTTCGAAACGTTACGATTATTTTCCATTCTCATTGTGGCTATATTCATTTTCATTTTTGTGCACACGTTACTGTGTGCTTGTGTTCAAATACATATATGTTCGTGTGTGTATATGTGAGCATTGTATATGTTTATAAGAACAATTCTCCCTTAAATCTGATTATATTAATTAAATTATAAAAAAAAAATTAGTAACTAGATGAAAACTATATGAAGAGAAAATGACGTATTCTCAATTCCTTATCGTATTTAACCAAAACCGAACAATATACATTGAGCAAAATATTCACATTTTTTTGCTTTAACTCACGCAAAAATATACATTTGCAATTGGTAACTATATCAGATTCTTTACACTTACAATAATATACCACATACACAACACATTTATATACATAAGTATGGATTTAATTCATGTCCATCTATGTTTCATAGAAAATCTTCTGTTTAGAGAAAACAATAATATGTACTTGTATCTCCAGATAAGCTATATGTCTCACCTGAAATTGTGCTGCTGAATATTATTAGGACGCTTTCATAGATTACGATAGACTCGTCCTGCGCAGTCCTACAGGTCACATAAACTCGCATTATGAAGATCACCAGCACACTAGATTCATCTGATGAACCTTCTGAAACCTGCGCCTCCAGCTCAATCACAAGGACACGGAATTCTTCAGTTTTGGTTTCCAGCTCAAGTAGCAGCGCTTTCAGGTATTGGACAGGACAGGGGGCTGTCTCACTCCCACCCATCACCAACATTTCAACTTCTTTGGCCAGTTCCAAAGTCTCATTGAAAAGGATTTCAAGTTCTCCGCCAACAGTAAGAAGGCTCGTTTCCAGCTCCCCAAGACTCTCAAGATTAGATCCCAACAGAATCTCACGAGCCTTCAGCAATAACTCGCCACCATCACTCAGGGACTGGTTGATGGAGGCCCATACTAAGAAGATATCTTCACGACACTTTTCATCTGAAACGGAAACAGGAAAAAAAAATGTTTATATCAAAGCCCATCGTAATTTACCAAATACACGTCATGTTCTCTCCCTTTCAGTAGATCTGACACACACGCAGACACACAAACATATATGAAAATATGTATAAGTAACTTTATGTGTGTATAGGATATATATAAGTACATTTTTCCCTAAATACTCCTTACTGTAATTTTCAGTGTCCTACAGTCCTAAAGGCCATTTAAATAAATATATAAGTAAATCAACACTAGAAAAGGAAATGTTTTCTTAATTCCTTATCGCATTTAACCAAACACGAACAATATATACTGAGCAAAATATTTACATTATATGACTTAAACTCATTCAAAAATACACATTTGTAATTAGCACCTATATAAGATTCTTTAGAAGTACAATAATATAGCACATGCATAACACATTCAGAAGTATAAAAAACGTTAAATTCATGTCAATCTATATTTCATAGTAAATCTTCAATTTAGAGAAAGCAATAAAATATAATTGTATCTCCAGATAAGCTATATGTCTCACCTGAAATTGTGCTGCTGAATATTATTAGGACGCTTTCATAGATTACGGTAGACTCGTCCTGCGCAGTCCTACAGGTCATATAAACTCGCATTATGAAGATCACCAGCACACTAGATTCATCTGATGAACCTTCTGAAACCTGCGCCTCCAGCTCAATCACAATGACACGGAATTCTTCAGTTTTGGTTTCCAGCTCAAGTAGCAGCGCTTTCAGGTATTGGACAGGACAGGGGGCTGTCTCACTCCCACCCATCACCAACATTTCAACTTCTTTGGCCAGTTCCAAAGTCTCATTGAAAAGGATTTCAAGTTCTCCGCCAACAGTAACAAGGCTCGTTTCCAGCTCTCCAAGACTCTCAAGATTAGATCCCAACAGAATCTCACGAGCCTTCAGCAATAACTCGCCACCATCACTCAGGGACTGATTGATGGAGGCCCATACTAAGAAGATATCTTCACGACACTTTTCATCTGAAACGGAAACAGGAAAAAATGTTTATATCAAAGCCCATCGTAATTTACCAAATACACTTCATGTTCTCTCCCTTTCAGTAGATCTGACACACACGCACACACACAAACATATATGAAAATATGTATAAGTAACTTTATGTGTGTATAGGATATATATAGGTATATTTTCCCATAAATACTCTATACTGTAATTTTCAGTGTCCTACAGTCCTAAAGGCCATTTAACTAAATATATAAGTAAATCAAAAATAGAAAAGGAAATGTTTTCTTAATTCCTTATCGCATTTAACCAAACACGAACAATATACATTGACCAAAATATTCACATTTTCTGGATTTAACTCATTCAAAAATACACATTTATAATTAGCACCTGTATAAGATTCTTTGCAAGTGCAATAATATAGCACATACATAGCACATTCAGAAGTATAAAAAACGTTAAATTCATGTCAACCTATATTTCATAGTAAATCTTCTATTTAGAGAAAACAATAACATATATTTCTATCTCCAGATAAGCTATATGTCTCACCTGAAATTGTGCTGCTGAATATTATTAGGACGCTTTCAAAGATTACGATGGACTCGTCCTGCGCAGCCCTACAGGTCATATAAACTCGCATTATGAAGATCACCAGCACACTAGATTCATCTGATGAACCTTCTGAAACCTGCGCCTCCAGCTCAATCACAATGACACGGAATTCTTCAGTTTTGGTTTCCAGCTCAAGTAGCAGCGCTTTCAGGTATTGGACAGGACAGGGGGCTGTCTCACTCCCACCCATCACCAACATTTCAACTTGTTTGGCCAGTTCCAAAGTCTCATTGAAAAGGATTTCAAGTTCTCCGCCAACAGTAAGAAGGCTCGTTTCCAGCTCCCCAAGACTCTCAAGATTAGATCCCAACAGAATCTCACGAGCCTTCAGCAATAACTCGCCACCATCACTCAGGGACTGGTTGATGGAGGCCCATACTAAGAAGATATCTTCACGACACTTTTCATCTGAAACGGAAACAGCAAAAAAGTTTATACCAAAGGCCATCGCAATTTACCAAATACACTTCATGTTCTCTCCTTCACTTCATCTGACAAACACATGCACATATATGAATATTAATACAAATACATATGGAAGTGATTCATTTCGGTTTGGTCTGAAGAGGAACTCGTGAAGAGTTCGAAACGTTACGATTATTTTCCATTCTCATTGTGGCTATATTCATTTTCATTTTTGTGCACACGTTACTGTGTTTGTGCTTATCTTCAAATACATATATGTTTGTTTGTGCGTGTGTTTTTGTATATATATCTGTGTGTGAGCATAATATATGTTTATAAGAACAATTTTCACTCTAGTATTCTATTAATGTTTCAGCAACCTGACCAAATTATATGAAGAGAAAATGACGTTTTAATTCCTTATCGCCATAAACCAGACACGAAAAATATACACTGACCTAAATATTCACATTTTCTGGCTTAAACTCACGCAAAAATATACGTTTGCAATTGCCAACTATATCAGATTCTTTACACGTACAATACTATACCACATACACAACACATTCTTAAATATACGTATGCATTGAATTCATGTCAATATGTTTCATACACAGTAAATCTTCAGTTTAGAGAACAATAATATATACTTGTATCTCCAGATAAGCTATATGTCTCACCTGAAATTGTGCTGCTGAATATTATTAGGACGCTTTCATAGATTACGATAGACTCGTCCTGCGCAGTCCTACAGGTCATATAAACTCGCATTATGAAGATCACCAGCACACTAGATTCATCTGATGAACCTTCTGAAACCTGCGCCTCCAGCTCAATCACAATGACACGGAATTCTTCAGTTTTGGTTTCCAGCTCAAGTAGCAGCGCTTTCAGGTATTGGACAGGACAGGGGGCTGTCTCACTCCCACCCATCACCAACATTTCAACTTGTTTGGCCAGTTCCAAAGTCTCATTGAAAAGGATTTCAAGTTCTCCGCCAACAGTAAGAACCCTCATTTCCAGCTCCCCAAGACTCTCAAGATTAGATCCCAACAGAATCTCACGAGCCTTCAGCAATAGCTCGCCACCATCACTCAGGGACTGGTTGATGGAGGCCCATACTAAGAAGATATCTTCACGACATTCATCATCCGTGACTGAAACATGATAAAAAAATATATATAAATACATATATATAAATCTAAGTCTAAATATATATACTTATATATATGTGTGTGTATGTATGTATGTGTGTGTGTGTGTGCGTATGTGTATGTGTCCGTCACAATTTACTATATGCACTTCATGTCCTCTCCCTTTTTCAGTTGATTTGACATTATATACGAATAAGAATAAGAAAAAACATATCTGAAGGCAAATTGTACATCCTCATATTTTTTCACATACTTAGATGTGAGCATATAATTCATATTCTGCTGTATTATTCAAAATATAGTCAAAATATTTCAGTTTTGCAATGATGCCATGGTTTATTATATGTGCATTTACCTTCATATGTGGTATGAGTAGTAGTAGTTGTTGGCAAAGGAGGAGGCATGATTTCAGAGGTTTCTGTATTCTCCTCCATTTCTATCTCGGCAAATTTCTCTACAACAGTTTCAATGACCACAATGATGACTATTCTTATCTCAATTGCCTGTCGATGAAACGCCTGAAGCTGAAGCAGGATATCCATTCCTGCGACTCTCTTCCTCCTTCTCGCCACCGGAGGTAGTTCACGTATCACGGACTCGTAGGACTCCAGCTCTGCAAGCTTCGCCCCCAGGTCTTCCAGCAGTTCCTCGAATTCTTCTACGGGGCAAAGTGCCGTTGTGTCTGAATCGCTCGTCACTTCCTCGAGTTTCTCAGTAAGCTCTAAGGTCCTGTTGAAAAGGACTACGACGGCTTCCAAACAGCTAGTAAGGTTTTGCGACAGGTCATCGGGTATTTCGGGATTTGTTAGTTGAATCTGTCCAATAATATTTCCTATAACTTCTACGATTCCAGTCAATGTTTGGTTGATTGAGGTCTGGACATCCAATAAATGATCTCGACATCGCTTTTCCAGAACTGTTATACGAAAAAAAAAATGCTTGAGTGATTTGAAAATCATTATGGTAGAGCCATGACTTCGGCTTTGATTGGAGTTGATAATCAATAATTCCCTGTAAATTATGATGTAATATACAGGGAATAAATTGTAAGATGTCATATGATAATATGGCATCTTACAATTTATTGAAAGTAAGGTTATCATTATTATACCAAAGTATAAAATAAAGAAATAGAAGCACATATTTTCCCATGACACTAAACTAAGGCCAAGACTGTTACATACCACATGATCATGAAGAAAAACTTACCTCCCACTTGAGAGATTGGAACAGGGGTGGGGGTTGTTGCCGGTCCTGTAATAATGAAGGCATTTTTGACAATTAACGGTCTTGGGATCTTTTGGATACTGTTTAGAATCGAAGAATTTTTAGTAATGATAATAATATTGGGTTTGCTGTGACAGGGTCTAGTGACAGCAGTCAAACTGTGGCTTGTCTGTTTATTGTGTTTCTAAACTACCACCTGTGTGCAAGGAATGCTGTTACCATTCACTGGCGGTGCGCGAGAATCGAACGCTGGTCAGCAAGTTTAATAGATGAAAGCGCTACCACGGCAGTACACAGCACACTAGTACGAATTTTCCCCTTAGTGAAAACAAAAGACTATAGATTCCCTCTGTAACATGAGATACGATTTTATTTGTTTGCGGTAGACGGTCCATCCAAGAGCAGTTCTGACGCT
>NC_091557.1:7953872-7956372 GCF_042767895.1 Penaeus vannamei | reverse complement strand
TGTACTGCTAGCTGAATGTTCATGCATGTGTGCTCATTCCAGCATTGTCTATGTTATTCGTGGTTATGAATTTTGTGTGTTATGTGCGGTTGTTTATCAGTAAGTGCTTGAGTTTGTACTTGCGTGTCCGTGTTCTGAAGTGAAATGCAAGCGCGCGATGCCATTACAAAATGTACTCCCTGGATGAAGCGACCAAGCACGTTCTCCAATGTTCTTCCTGGAACGAGAGAGAGAGAGAGAGAGAGAGAGAGAGAGAGAGAGAGAGAGAGGGAGAGAGAGAGAGAGAGAGAGAGAGAGAGGGAGAGAGAGAGAGAGACGGGGGGGGGGAGGGAGGGAGGGAGGGAGGGAGGGAGGGAGGGAGGGAGGGAGGGAAGGAAGGAAGGAAGGAAGGAAGGAAGGAAGGAAGGAAGGAAGGAGGGAAGAGAGAGAGAGGGGGAGGAAAGAGAGAGAGTGTGTTCTGCAGTTCTTCCTCTTCCTTTTCTGGAGAACAACTTTGACTCCCTCTGTGATGATGACCGAGGAAGACGTAGATTTTTTTGACTGAAGAATCAAAGGTCTTTTCTCTTACGCTGACTGAAGATATGACCCAGCGACTGTCAGAAGCAAAAGAGAATTAGTATTAGAATTTATCCTTTTAAATATTTATATTCATATTTCGCGATCCAACATGTGCACCATCCTATCGTTTTTTTTTTTTTTTTTTTTTTTTTGGGGGGGGGAGGGGGGTGAAATTAAGGGTCGATTATTTACAATCACAGGTATTTACATAAATATGATTTGAGTGTGCGTGTGTTACAGAATACATGTATGAATAGGAATCTATTCACATATACATATATAAATAGATATACGTATAGATAGATAGATAGGTACATAGATATTCATTCATACAAACACATAAATATACTCATTTACACACATGCATATATATATATATATATATATATATATATATATATATATATATATATATATATATATATATATATATATATATATATACATATATATATATTAGAAAAAAATATATATTTGTCATATGCAAATTTATATTTTATTCTACTAAATTTTTGTACCATTGTCATATTAGTGTTTTTTTTCATATGCGAATTTATTTAAATGTAGGCCTATTCTAACTGCATTTGCTGTACAGTTAAAATTCTGTGGGTAGCGTAACCTGTCTGATCGTGGGTTTGGGAATTAATTCATGCCTCTATTGAGTGTGTGCCAGATTTTAATGGTCGAGGAAACATTTTAACCCTTAATGTTTTATTCAATAAACAAATAATGAACACGTGGCATATCATTTTGAAAATCTTAGCAATAAACATTTTTTTTTTTTTTTGTTTATCAATATTCTCAAATAATTCAATTCATATCTCAGGTTAATTCTCTACACCCTCCCTTTTTCTATTAATTAGAAATCAAATTATATCAATAAACAAAATAAAAGTATATATGAGACGAAATCGAGACCACACCCAGTCTATCACCATGCTTTCCATTTTTTTTCTAGGACATAAGCCAATCATTTTCCCTTCCTTTAAACTTTACAATCTCCTTCTCTTACTCTTCACTTAAATAAATCAATTCCTTCTCAAACTATTAATTGGTACTGCCAGAACTGTCACCTGCGACTACTCCCATCACTGTATCCACGGACTAAAATAATTAAATAAACAATAGATATTCTTTCTCAAATAAAGCATTTTGGCGTGTTCTTGCCGCATTTTTCCATTTCTCCTCTCTGTGTTTGGGAGGAAGGCCAGGACTCGTCTGAATATCACATCACCAGTCGGAGTCCCCATTCCATTTGGTGAAAACAAATCCGTCACTCGCAGATACCTCGCTATCAGTATAAGCGAAAATGGCATATGAATATTTTGATTCTTTAATAACCGAAGTGAAAAAGCGATATGAAGCAAAACTAGTTGTGTAGCTAAATGAATGCCTATACCGTCTGCCTGCCGAAAATGGGATCGACAATCCTTCGAAATATTGAATTTCCCGATATCTTAGACTACTTGATTAACACAACATGTGATAAGATTTATTTTATGGTAACATAATTTGTAAAAGTAAGCTGTTATTTTCGTTATATAGGCTATTTTTTTCTGTGAAATCATTGACATTTCCTAACATCACTTATCTTCCTGTTTACAAAGGAGACCGTGGTCACATAAAAGCCTACAAGCGCATAACGCATTTTTCTCTTTCCTCAATAATTTGATATAGGCCTTCTTCAGTTGTTTCATCTGCTGGACTATATGACATTTCAGAAACAGAGGTAATAGGAAAAAGGTTTCTTCTGAATGCTTGATATCTCCTTAGCTAGACTTCTTTTCTCCCTACTTCAAATCTTTTTAATAATATGACTGCTTTGTTTTCATCTAAAGGACAGTGCCTGGGATAATGGCGCCCAAGCACTCCCATCAGCATTCAGCCTTTCATAGCTTGTTCCCATCGCTTCCATTTTTCAGGCTTCTTTTCGCGATCTGGG
>NC_091557.1:7928872-7943872 GCF_042767895.1 Penaeus vannamei | reverse complement strand
CTCTCTCTCTCTCTCTCTCTCTCTCTCTCTCTCTCTCTCTCTCTCTCTCTCTCTCTATCTATCTATCTCTCTCTCTCTTTCTCTCTCTCTCTCTCTCTCTCTCTCTCTCTCTCTCTCTCTCTCTCTCTCTCTCTCTCTCTCTCTCTCTCTCTCTCTCTCTTTCTTTCTTTCTCTCTTTCTTTTCTTAACCAGGATATTGTTTTATAGGCACAAAGGATAATAGGATAATATTACAGATTTCACTGTAGTTACATGAGGGGGTAAGTGTTTTCAATATAATATTCAATCAGCCATTATGACATTGCCTATTTCCCGTATTTGACCGCTTATACACTATGATAGGAGCCATTATTGATAGGATTATTGATAAAGATTGTGTGTGAGTGTGAGTCTGTGTGTGTGTGAAAATAATTGTAATAATAATGACACTAATAAGTGATAATGACAATCATTATAATCGTAAGAACGAATATTGATAAGAATTATTATTATTTTTATTATCGTTATTATCATTATTATCATTAAAATTAGTAGTATTACTATTGTTGCTCATATCAAAAGATAAAAATAATAATTATTTTAAAAAAGTAAAAGTGTAAAAGCCAAGTAATTTTGCTAGTTTTTTATTATTATTTTTTTTTTTTTTTTTTTTTTTTTTTTACAGATATAACACTTGTGTAGCACGCCTATTGGCGAAAACAGCTCACAGCAAGATAGAAACATTTGTTGACTTATTTTTCACTCTTATTTTACATATTCACCTATCATGTACACCTGAAAACACTATACCTTGAGCAAACCATAAATGTATTGTGATTATTGTTTTCAGGCTCTCACACTCACGGATAAATATTGATATTTGATAAGTCCTTTTTAACCCGTGTTCTGTCTGGCAAAATTAACACTTACTCGTCACCACTATTACCTACTTTCCGATTTTCTTTTCTCTCGCTTCAGGTCAAAAAAAACTGTAAACTGGTCGTATATGGCAGTACAACTTGATTGTGAACACTGGATGAAAAATATGAACAAATTTGTACGAAGGTCTCAAGGGGCCTAATAACATACCTAAGAGCACTTTAAACAAAAGTGACGTTCGGCCCCCTGGTCACACGTTCATGAATAACGAAAATAAACCTCAGTCTAGGAGAAGCAGAAAAGCCTAAAGCATGAATAACGAACCTCAACCTCAGTCTACAAGGAGCAGAAAAGCCTAGAACATGAATAACGAACCTCAACCTCAGTCTAGGAGGAACAGAAAAGCCTAAAGCATGAATAACGAACCTCAACCTCAGTCTAGGAGCAGAAAAGCCTAAAGCATGAATAACGAACCTCAACCTCAGTCTAGGAGGAGCAGAAAAACCTAAAGCATGAATAACGAACCTCAACCTCAGTCTAGGAGGAGCAGGAAAGCCTACAGCATGAATAACGAACCTCAACTTCAGTCTAGGAGGAGCAGAAAAGCCTAGAACATGAACAACGAACCTCAACCTCAGTCTAGGAGGAGCAGAAAAGCCTAGAACATGAATAACGAACCTCAACCTCAGTCTAGGAGGAGCAGAAAAGCCTAAAGCATGAATAACGAACCTCAACCTCAGTCTAGGAGGAGCAGAAAAGCCTAGAACATGAATAACGAAACTCAACCTCAGTCTAGGAGGAGCAGAAAAGCCTAAAGCATGAATAACGAACCTCAACCTCAGTCTAGGAGGAGCAGAAAAGCCTAAAGCATGAATAACGAACTCAGCCTCAGTCTAGGAGGAGCAGAAAAGCCTAGAACATGAATAACGAACCTCAACCTCAGTCTAGGAGGAGCAGAAAAGCCTAAAGCATGAATAACGAACCTCAACCTCAGTCTAGGAGGAGCAGAAAAGCCTAGAACATGAATAACGAACTCAGCCTCAGTCTAGGAGGAGCAGAAAAGCCTAAAGCATGAATAACGAACTCAGCCTCAGTCTAGGAGGAGCAGAAAAGCCTAAAGCATGAATAACGAACCTCAACCTCAGTCTAGGAGGAACAGAAAAGCCTAAAGCATGAATGACGAACCTCAACCTCAGTCTAGGAGGAGCAGAAAAGCCTAGAACATGAATAACGAACCTCAACCTCAGTCTAGGAGGAGCAGAAAAGCCTAAAGCATGAATAACGAACTCAGCCTCAGTCTAGGAGGAGCAGAAAAGCCTAAAGCATGAATAACGAACCTCAACCTCAGTCTAGGAGGAGCAGAAAAGCATAGAACATGAATAACGAACCTCAACCTCAGTCTAGGAGGAGCAGAAAAGCCTAAAGCATGAATAACGAACCTCAACCTCAGTCTAGGAGGAGCAGAAAAGCCTAGAACATGAATAACAAACTCAGCCTCAGTCTAGGAGGAACAGAAAAGCCTAAAGCATGAATAACGAACCTCAACCTCAGTCTAGGAGGAGCAGAAAAGCCTAAAGCATGAATAACGAACCTCAACCTCAGTCTAGGAGGAGCAGGAAAGCCTACAGCATGAATAACGAACCTCAACCTCAGTCTAGGAGGAGCAGAAAAGCCTAGAAC
Source organism: Penaeus vannamei (assembly GCF_042767895.1). Taxonomy (NCBI): domain Eukaryota; kingdom Metazoa; phylum Arthropoda; class Malacostraca; order Decapoda; family Penaeidae; genus Penaeus; species Penaeus vannamei. The sequence continues at coordinate 7,941,334 of NC_091557.1, read as the reverse complement.
ATGAATAACGAATCTCAACCTCAGTCTAGGAGGAGCAGAAAAGCCTGAAGCATGAATAACGAACCTCAACCTCAGTCTAGGAGGAGCAGAAAAGCCTAGAACATGAATAACGAACCTTAACCTCAGTCTAGGAGGAGCAGAAAAGCCTAGAACATGAATAACGAACCTCAAACTCAGTCTAGGAGGAGCAGAAAAGCCTAGAACATGAATAACGAACCTCAACCTCAGTCTAGGAGGAGCAGAAAAACCTAAAGCATGAATAACGAACCTCAACCTCAGTCTAGGAGGAGCAGAAAAGCCTAAAGCATGAATAACGAACCTTAACCTCAGTCTACAAGGAGCAGAAAAGCCTAGAACATGAATAACGAACCTCAACCTCAGTCTACAAGGAGCAGAAAAGCCTAGAACATGAATAACGAACCTCAACCTCAGTCTAGGAGGAGCAGAAAAGCATAGAACATGAATAACGAACCTCAACCTCAGTCTAGGAGGAGCAGAAAAGCCTAAAGCATGAATAACGAACCTCAACCTCAGTCTAGGAGGAGCAGAAAAGCCTAGAACATGAATAACAAACTCAGCCTCAGTCTAGGAGGAACAGAAAAGCCTAAAGCATGAATAACGAACCTCAACCTCAGTCTAGGAGGAGCAGAAAAGCCTAAAGCATGAATAACGAACCTCAACCTCAGTCTAGGAGGAGCAGGAAAGCCTACAGCATGAATAACGAACCTCAACCTCAGTCTAGGAGGAGCAGAAAAGCCTAGAACATGAATAACGAATCTCAACCTCAGTCTAGGAGGAGCAGAAAAGCCTGAAGCATGAATAACGAACCTCAACCTCAGTCTAGGAGGAGCAGAAAAGCCTAGAACATGAATAACGAACCTTAACCTCAGTCTAGGAGGAGCAGAAAAGCCTAGAACATGAATAACGAACCTCAAACTCAGTCTAGGAGGAGCAGAAAAGCCTAGAACATGAATAACGAACCTCAACCTCAGTCTACAAGGAGCAGAAAAACCTAAAGCATGAATAACGAACCTCAACCTCAGTCTAGGAGGAGCAGAAAAGCCTAAAGCATGAATAACGAACCTTAACCTCAGTCTACAAGGAGCAGAAAAGCCTAGAACATGAATAACGAACCTCAACCTCAGTCTACAAGGAGCAGAAAAGCCTAGAACATGAATAACGAACCTCAACCTCAGTCTAGGAGGAGCAGAAAAGCCTAAAGCATGAATAACGAACCTCAACCTCAGTCTAGGAGGAGCAGAAAAGCCTAGAACATGAATAACGAACCTCAACCTCAGTCTAGGAGGAACAGAAAAGCCTAGAACATGAATAACGAACCTCAACCTCAGTCTAGGAGGAGCAGAAAAGCCTAAAGCATGAATAACGAACCTCAACCTCAGTCTAGGAGGAGCAGAAAAGCCTAGAACATGAATAACGAACCTCAACCTCAGTCTAGGAGGAGCAGAAAAGCCTAAAGCATGAATAACGAACCTCAACCTCAGTCTAGGAGGAGCAGAAAAGCCTAGAACATAAATAACGAACCTCAACCTCAGTCTAGGAGGAGCAGAAAAGCCTAATGCATGAATAACGAACCTCAACCTCAGTCTAGGAGGAGCAGAAAAGCCTAGAACATGAATAACGAACCTCAACCTCAGTCTAGGAGGAGCAGAAAAGCCTAGAACATGAATAACGAACCTCAACCTCAGTCTAGGAGGAGCAGAAAAGCCTAAAGCATGAATAACGAACCTCAACCTCAGTCTAGGAGGAGCAGGAAAGCCTAAAGCAGGAATAACGAACCTCAACCTCAGTCTAGGAGGAGCAGAAAAGCCTAAAGCATGAATAACGAACCTCAACCTCAGTCTAGGAGGAGCAGAAAAGCATAGAACATGAATAACGAAACTCAACCTCAGTCTAGGAGAAGCAGAAAAGCCTAAAGCATGAATAACGAACCTCAACCTCAGTCTAGTGAGAGCAGAAAAGCCTAAAGCATGAATAACGAACTCAGCCTCAGTCTAGGAGGAGCAGAAAAGCATAGAACATGAATAACGAACCTCAACCTCAGTCTAGGAGGAGCAGAAAAGCCTAGACCATGAATAACGAACCTCAACCTCAGTCTATGTGGAGCAGAAAAACCTAAAGCATGAATAACGAACCTCAACCTCAGTCTAGGAGGAGCAGAAAAGCCTAAAGCATGAATAACGAACCTCAACCTCAGTCTAGGAGGAGCAGAAAAGCCTAGAACATGAATAACGAACCTTTACCTCAGTCTAGGAGGAGCAGAAAAGCATAGAACATGAATAACGAACCTCAACCTCAGTCTAGGAGAAGCAGAAAAGCCTAAAGCATGAATAACGAACCTCAACCTCAGTCTAGGAGGAGCAGAAAAGCCTAGAACATGAATAACGAACCTCAACCTCAGTCTAGGAGGAGCAGAAAAGCATAGAACATGAATAAGGAACCTCAACCTCAGTCTAGGAGGAGCAGAAAAGCCTAAAGCATGAATAACGAACCTCAACCTCAGTCTAGGAGGAGCAGAAAAGCCTAAAGCATGAATAACGAACCTCAACCTCAGTCTAGGAGGAGCAGAAAAGCCTAGAACATGAATAACGAACCTCAACCTCAGTCTACAAGGAGCAGAAAAGCCTAGAACATGAATAACGAACCTCAACCTCAGTCTAGGAGGAGCAGAAAAGCCTAAAGCATGAATAACGAACCTCAACCTCAGTCTAGGAGGAGCAGAAAAGCCTAGAACATGAATAACGAACCTCAACCTCAGTCTAGGAGGAACAGAAAAGCCTAGAACATGAATAACGAACCTCAACCTCAGTCTAGGAGGAGCAGAAAAGCCTAAAGCATGAATAACGAACCTCAACCTCAGTCTAGGAGGAGCAGAAAAGCCTAAAGCATGAATGACGAACCTCAACCTCAGTCTAGGAGGAACAGAAAAGCCTAAAGCATGAATAACGAACGTCAACCTCAATCTAGGAGGAGCAGAAAAGCCTAAAGCATGAATAAGGAACCTCAACCTCAGTCTAGGAGGAGCAGAAAAGCATAGAACATGAATAACGAACCTCAACCTCAGTCTAGGAGAAGCAGAAAAGCCTAAAGCATGAATAACGAACCTCAACCTCAGTCTAGGAGGAGCAGAAAAGCCTAAAGCATGAATAACGAACCTCAACCTCAGTCTAGGAGGAGCAGAAAAGCCTAGAACATGAATAACGAACCTCAACCTCAGTCTAGGAGGAGCAGAAAAGCCTAGAACATGAATAACGAATCTCAACCTCAGTCTAGGAGGAGCAGAAAAGCCTGAAGCATGAATAACGAACCTCAACCTCAGTCTAGGAGGAGCAGAAAAGCCTAGAACATGAATAACGAACCTCAACCTCAGTCTAGGAGGAGCAGAAAAGCATAGAACATGAATAAGGAACCTCAACCTCAGTCTATGTGGAGCAGAAAAGCCTAAAGCATGAATAACGAACCTCAACCTCAGTCTAGGAGGAGCAGAAAAGCCTAAAGCATGAATAACGAACCTCAACCTCAGTCTAGTGAGAGCAGAAAAGCCTAAAGCATGAATAACGAACTCAGCCTCAGTCTAGTGAGAGCAGAAAAGCCTAGAACATGAATAACGAACCTCAACCTCAGTCTAGGAGGAGCAGAAAAGCCTAGAACATGAATAACGAACCTCAACCTCAGTCTATGTGGAGCAGAAAAACCTAAAGCATGAATAACGAAACTCAACCTCAGTCTAGGAGGAGCAGAAAAGCCTAAAGCATGAATAACGAACCTCAACCTCAGTCTAGGAGGAGCAGAAAAGCCTGAAGCATGAATAACGAACCTCAACCTCAGTCTAGGAGGAGCAGAAAAGCATAGAACATGAATAACGAACCTCAACCTCAGTCTAGGAGAAGCAGAAAAGCCTAAAGCATGAATAACGAACCTCAACCTCAGTCTAGGAGGAGCAGAAAAGCCTAGAACATGAATAACGAACCTCAACCTCAGTCTAGGAGGAGCAGAAAAGCATAGAACATGAATAACGAACCTCAACCTCAGTCTAGGAGGAGCAGAAAAGCCTAAAGCATGAATAACGAACCTCAACCTCAGTCTAGGAGGAGCAGAAAAGCCTAAAGCATGAATAACGAACCTCAACCTCAGTCTAGGAGGAGCAGAAAAGCCTAAAGCATGAATAACGAACCTCAACCTCAGTCTAGGAAGAGCAGAAAAGCCTAAAGCATGAATAACGGACCTCAACCTCAGTCTAGTGAGAGCAGAAAAGCCTAAAGCATGAATAACGAACCTCAACCTCAGTCTAGTGAGAGCAGAAAAGCCTAAAGCATGAATAACGAACTCAGCCTCAGTCTAGGAGGAGCAGAAAAGCCTAGAACATGAATAACGAACCTCAACCTCAGTCTAGGAGGAGCAGAAAAGCATAGAACATGAATAACGAACCTCAACCTCAGTCTATGTGGAGCAGAAAAACCTAAAGCATGAATAACGAACCTCAACCTCAGTCTAGGAGGAGCAGAAAAGCCTAAAGCATGAATAACGAACCTCAACCTCAGTCTAGGAGGAGCAGGAAAGCCTAGAACATGAATAACGAACCTCAACCTCAGTCTAGGAGGAGCAGAAAAGCCTAGAACATGAATAACGAACCTCAACCTCAGTCTAGGAGGAGCAGAAAAGCCTAAAGCATGAATAACGAACCTCAACCTCAGTCTAGGAGGAGCAGAAAAGCCTAAAGCATGAATAACGAAACTCAACCTCAGTCTAGGAGGAGCAGAAAAGCCTAAAGCATGAATAACGAACCTCAACCTCAGTCTAGGAGGAGCAGAAAAGCCTAAAGCATGAATAACGAACTCAGCCTCAGTCTAGGAGGAGCAGAAAAGCCTAGAACATGAATAACGAACCTCAACCTCAGTCTAGGAGGAGCAGAAAAGCCTAAAGCATGAATAACGAACCTCAACCTCAGTCTAGGAGGAGCAGAAAAGCCTAGAACATGAATAACGAACTCAGCCTCAGTCTAGGAGGAGCAGAAAAGCCTAAAGCATGAATAACGAACTCAGCCTCAGTCTAGGAGGAGCAGAAAAGCCTAAAGCATGAATAACGAACCTCAACCTCAGTCTAGGAGGAGCAGAAAAGCCTAAAGCATGAATGACGAACCTCAACCTCAGTCTAGGAGGAGCAGAAAAGCCTAGAACATGAATAACGAACCTCAACCTCAGTCTAGGAGGAGCAGAAAAGCCTAAAGCATGAATAACGAACTCAGCCTCAGTCTAGGAGGAGCAGAAAAGCCTAAAGCATGAATAACGAACCTCAACCTCAGTCTAGGAGGAGCAGAAAAGCCTAGAACATGAATAACGAACCTCAACCTCAGTCTAGGAGGAGCAGAAAAGCCTAAAGCATGAATAACGAACCTCAACCTCAGTCTAGGAGGAACAGAAAAGCATAGAACATGAATAACAAACTCAGCCTCAGTCTAGGAGGAACAGAAAAGCCTAAAGCATGAATAACGAACCTCAACCTCAGTCTAGGAGGAGCAGAAAAGCCTAAAGCATGAATAACGAACCTCAACCTCAGTCTAGGAGGAGCAGGAAAGCCTACAGCATGAATAACGAACCTCAAACTCAGTCTAGGAGGAGCAGAAAAGCCTAGAACATGAATAACGAATCTCAACCTCAGTCTAGGAGGAGCAGAAAAGCCTGAAGCATGAATAACGAACCTCAACCTCAGTCTAGGAGGAGCAGAAAAGCCTAGAACATGAATAACGAACCTTAACCTCAGTCTAGGAGGAGCAGAAAAGCCTAGAACATGAATAACGAACCTCAAACTCAGTCTAGGAGGAGCAGAAAAGCCTAGAACATGAATAACGAACCTCAACCTCAGTCTAGGAGGAGCAGAAAAACCTAAAGCATGAATAACGAACCTCAACCTCAGTCTAGGAGGAGCAGAAAAGCCTAAGGCATGAATAACGAACCTCAACTTCAGTCTAGGAGGAGCAGAAAAGCCTAGAACATGAATAACGAACCTCAACCTCAGTCTACAAGGAGCAGAAAAGCCTAGAACATGAATAACGAACCTCAACCTCAGTCTAGGAGGAGCAGAAAAGCCTAAAGCATGAATAACGAACCTCAACCTCAGTCTAGGAGGAGCAGAAAAGCCTAGAACATGAATAACGAACCTCAACCTCAGTCTAGGAGGAACAGAAAAGCCTAGAACATGAATAACGAACCTCAACCTCAGTCTAGGAGGAGCAGAAAAGCCTAAAGCATGAATAACGAACCTCAACCTCAGTCTAGGAGGAGCAGAAAAGCCTAGAACATGAATAACGAACCTCAACCTCAGTCTAGGAGGAGCAGAAAAGCCTAAAGCATGAATAACGAACCTCAACCTCAGTCTAGGAGGAGCAGAAAAGCCTAGAACATAAATAACGAACCTCAACCTCAGTCTAGGAGGAGCAGAAAAGCCTAATGCATGAATAACGAACCTCAACCTCAGTCTAGGAGGAGCAGAAAAGCCTAGAACATGAATAACGAACCTCAACCTCAGTCTAGGAGGAGCAGAAAAGCCTAGAACATGAATAACGAACCTCAACCTCAGTCTAGGAGGAGCAGAAAAGCCTAAAGCATGAATAACGAACCTCAACCTCAGTCTAGGAGGAGCAGGAAAGCCTAAAGCATGAATAACGAACCTCAACCTCAGTCTAGGAGGAGCAGAAAAGCCTAAAGCATGAATAACGAACCTCAACCTCAGTCTAGGAGGAGCAGAAAAGCATAGAACATGAATAACGAACCTCAACCTCAGTCTAGGAGAAGCAGAAAAGCCTAAAGCATGAATAACGAACCTCAACCTCAGTCTAGGAGGAGCAGAAAAGCCTAAAGCATGAATAACGAACCTCAACCTCAGTCTAGGAGGAGCAGAAAAGCCTAAAGCATGAATAACGAACCTCAACCTCAGTCTAGGAGGAGCAGAAAAGCATAGAACATGAATAACGAAACTCAAACTCAGTCTAGGAGAAGCAGAAAAGCCTAAAGCATGAATAACGAACCTCAACCTCAGTCTAGGAGGAGCAGAAAAGCCTAAAGCATGAATAACGAACCTCAACCTCAGTCTAGGAGGAGCAGAAAAGCCTAATGCATGAATAACGAACCTCAACCTCAGTCTAGGAGGAGCAGAAAAGCCTAGAACATGAATAACGAACCTCAACCTCAGTCTAGGAGGAGCAGAAAAGCATAGAACATGAATAACGAACCTCAACCTCAGTCTAGGAGGAGCAGAAAAGCCTAAAGCATGAATAACGAACCTCAACCTCAGTCTAGGAGGAGCAGAAAAGCCTAAAGAATGAATAACGAACCTCAACCTCAGTCTAGGAGGAGCAGAAAAGCCTAAAGCATGAATAACGAACCTCAACCTCAGTCTAGGAAGAGCAGAAAAGCCTAAAGCATGAATAACGGACCTCAACCTCAGTCTAGGAGGAGCAGAAAAGCCTAAAGCATGAATAACGAACCTCAACCTCAGTCTAGTGAGAGCAGAAAAGCCTAAAGCATGAATAACGAACTCAGCCTCAGTCTAGGAGGAGCAGAAAAGCCTAGAACATGAATAACGAACCTCAACCTCAGTCTAGGAGGAGCAGAAAAGCCTAGAACATGAATAACGAACCTCAACCTCAGTCTATGTGGAGCAGAAAAACCTAAAGCATGAATAACGAAACTCAACCTCAGTCTAGGAGGAGCAGAAAAGCCTAAAGCATGAATAACGAACCTCAACCTCAGTCTAGGAGGAGCAGAAAAGCCTAGAACATGAATAACGAACCTTAACCTCAGTCTAGGAGGAGCAGAAAAGCATAGAACATGAATAACGAACCTCAACCTCAGTCTAGGAGAAGCAGAAAAGCCTAAAGCATGAATAACGAACCTCAACCTCAGTCTAGGAGGAGCAGAAAAGCCTAGAACATGAATAACGAACCTCAACCTCAGTCTAGGAGGAGCAGAAAAGCATAGAACATGAATAAGGAACCTCAACCTCAGTCTAGGAGGAGCAGAAAAGCCTAAAGCATGAATAACGAACCTCAACCTCAGTCTAGGAGGAGCAGAAAAGCCTAAAGCATGAATAACGAACCTCAACCTCAGTCTAGGAGGAGCAGAAAAGCCTAAAGCATGAATAACGAACCTCAACCTCAGTCTAGGAAGAGCAGAAAAGCCTAAAGCATGAATAACGGACCTCAACCTCAGTCTAGTGAGAGCAGAAAAGCCTAAAGCATGAATAACGAACCTCAACCTCAGTCTAGTGAGAGCAGAAAAGCCTAAAGCATGAATAACGAATTCAGCCTCAGTCTAGGAGGAGCAGAAAAGCCTAGAACATGAATAACGAACCTCAACCTCAGTCTAGGAGGAGCAGAAAAGCCTAGAACATGAATAACGAACTTCAACCTCAGTCTATGTGGAGCAGAAAAACCTAAAGCATGAATAACGAAACTCAACCTCAGTCTAGGAGGAGCAGAAAAGCCTAAAGCATGAATAACGAACCTCAACCTCAGTCTAGGAGGAGCAGAAAAGCCTAGAACATGAATAACGAACCTCAACCTCAGTCTAGGAGGAGCAGAAAAGCATAGAACATGAATAACGAACCTCAACCTCAGTCTAGGAGAAGCAGAAAAGCCTAAAGCATGAATAACGAACCTCAACCTCAGTCTAGGAGGAGCAGAAAAGCCTAAAGCATGAATAACGAACCTCAACCTCAGTCTAGGAGGAGCAGAAAAGCCTAGAACATGAATAACGAACCTCAACCTCAGTCTAGGAGGAGCAGAAAAGCCTAAAGCATGAATAACGAACGTCAACCTCAATCTAGGAGGAGCAGAAAAGCCTAAAGCATGAATAAGGAACCTCAACCTCAGTCTAGGAGGAGCAGAAAAGCATAGAACATGAATAACGAACCTCAACCTCAGTCTAGGAGAAGCAGAAAAGCCTAAAGCATGAATAACGAACCTCAACCTCAGTCTAGGAGGAGCAGAAAAGCCTAAAGCATGAATAACGAACCTCAACCTCAGTCTAGGAGGAGCAGAAAAGCCTAGAACATGAATAACGAACCTCAACCTCAGTCTAGGAGGAGCAGAAAAGCCTAAAGCATGAATAACGAACGTCAACCTCAATCTAGGAGGAGCAGAAAAGCCTAAAGCATGAATAAGGAACCTCAACCTCAGTCTAGGAGGAGCAGAAAAGCCTAGAGCATGAATAAGGAACCTCAACCTCAGTCTAGGAGGAGTAGGAAAGCCTAAATCTTACGGTCAGGACAAACGGGGGGTTTCCCTTAACCCGGAGAACCTGTGTAACACTAAGAAAGAGGCCCTGCCAAAGGAACACCAAATGGGGAGGAATATAGCATGGTTTCCTTAGGCTCCGACGTAGCAGATGCCGCAATCATGGGCGTACCCGACTTGGATACTGTTGATGTTGAGGGTGATACTGAGGTGACCGAAGTGGAGAGGCGTGATGGCATTAAGTTTAAACATATTGCGACGAAACATCAATGGCTTCCCTCTCAGAAAGTTATTCTTTACGTATCAGTATGGTCGAAGAACATAAAATGTTTTCCAGGAAATCCTAACATAGGGCATGGGTCCATCCTTTTGTGCTACTGAATGCAACAAAGGCCCTTATATATACATATATATTTATAAATGTATGCATATGTGTATATATAAATAATTATACATGTGTATATATATATATATATATATATATATATATATATATATATATATATATATATATATATATATATATATATATATATATATACATAAACACATGTATATATCTGTATATATGTATACATATATACATATATAAATATATAAATATATATATACATATATATATATATATATATATATATATATATATATATATATATATATATATATGCCGACGGAGGCGCATAGACACATCCACCCTTGGCTACCAGCCACAGGGTCCCTCCTGGCGAGTCACCAGACAGGCGCTCAGCCCATCTCTTCTTCACATGTCTGGTCGAGCTGCCCAAACCACAACTTCCTAGGTCTTCCCATAAGCAGGCCCCCCAAATCCTGGATCTTGATCTTAGTCCAGTGCTCCACATTGACTTTGGATAGTAGCTCTGCCCATTATCCAGTGCATGCAAGTATTGAAAAGTGTTGGTGCATGTAGGCTTGCTACTAAACCAATAATCCGTGCTGGAATTCCTCTGTCTTAGGATCTCCCATAACAATTATCAATGCACCAAGTCAAATGCCTTCTTGGGGTCGATGTAGGCTGCAAGCAGCTCACGTCCGAACTCACAATGGCGTTCCACAATGACTCGAAGCACTAGGACACGTTCTACTGTGGACTTGCCATGAGTGAATCAAGATGACTCCGGTCTTTGGTGCCTTAGTAGGTGGCTGCGGATCCATTTCAGAAAAATGTGGGCGAAAACTTTGCAAGGCATACTGAACAATGTGATGCTATGGTAGTTGCTACAATCCCAACGATCCCCTTTCCCCTTACAGAGAGGGATGACCACGCCCCTCAACAAATCATGGGGAATGGAGCCGGACTGCCAGATGGTAGCCAGGACAGCATGCAAGCCCCATGCCATAGGCTCACCCCAGGCTTTAGCAGTTCCGCAAGGACATCGCATAAGCCTGCAGCTTTCTCACCCTTCAGCTTACAGATTGCCTCCCTAACCTCAGTCAGGGCAGGGAGATCTTCACTGATGGGTGGGTCAGGTACAGTGACTGCGAGATTACTAACATCAAGACTAACTCCTGGGGGTTCTGCCAGATACAATTGTTTAATATATTCATTCCAACGTTCACGAACCCCAACATGATCTGAGATGGTATGCCCATCCACTGAGTGGACTGCAGTCATCCGTGAAGAGGGATTTGACTTCAATTTTCTCAGAGCTTGGTCAGTAGAACGAAGATGGCTTCTACCTTCTCAGCAATAATCCAGATGAATTATTACTTATCTCATCTCAACAGAGTCCAAGCCCTGTGCACCAAGGAACAAATCCTGATTGCCATTAAGGCGAGCCATGCGACACGCATCTATGGTCTCCAGTGTCGCCAGCAAGATCAAATTCTGTGTTGTCCTGGGATGTTCACTCTTGGACTCCTGTGCTGCATCTAGTGTTTCATGCTTGAAGGAATCCCATAGGGCTACAGGGTCCGTCAGGTTCTCGAGCACAGTTAGCTGATCAGAGATTGCTGCTGCGAACTTACTTGTACACACCTCTTCCCCCATTCTGTTCAAGTGAAACACCGTAGAGTGGCGACTGGAGAGACAGGGGGGATTGAAGCGGATCTGCAGGGTCGCCACAACCAATCTATGGTCAGTGCCACAGAACTCGGCACTCCTGTAAACTCTGCAGCTCTGAAGGATCCTCTAGTGAGTGCCAACAAGAATATGGTCAATCTCCTTTGCCACAGTAACCCTACTGCTGTACCAATTCCTGTGACACAGGTTGGAGTGCTGCTACCAGTAGCCAGAAATCCTTATTCTCTGGAACCGTGCAAAGTCCTGGAGAAGGAGGGTGTTCTCACTACTGAGACCAGCTCCCAAGCCATTGGGACCAACAGACATCTCGTAGCCAGCATGATCACAGCCGGATACCACATTGAAGTCACCCAGTACAATGTGAATGTCTCGCCGGGGGCATTTGTCCACCACAGATGTGGTAGAACGCCTCTTTCACATCCAATTTACATACATTGGAAGGAGCATATACAGCAATAAACGACACAAAACCAAAAGCATGTTTCAGTCTCACTGCCATAATACACTCATCAACCGAAGACACCTCTACTACCAAAGGTTGAAGTCGGCTGGAGATGGTGACCATCGCCCCGGCCAAACCAGTAATAGGTGTATCCACCATTACTGACCGTGATGCTGCTAGGTCACCTCACCTCCGAGAGGGCAGCCACCTAAACTCCCAGCTGCTTCAGTTCCCTCTATAGCAGGGGTAATTTATCATCCTGCCATAAAGACCAGATGCTCTAACCTCTCACCCATATAACCCCCCCTGAGGTCAAACCTCGGGCAGCTGCTCCAGGAGGACGCCACTTCTGCCACCCCCACTGATGTTGCCCCATATAAAAGTGGGCAACGAGCTGTGGGGCCCATCGTCCACCTGTGGGGTTCCCTGGGAGTTTGCCCCACACTGGGTTGGCGGTTGCCAGAGCACAGGTGGGATGAGTAACTCTCGTTCCCATCCTGCTGCCTAATAGTTGCCCTCCCTGCGTGACCCATAGCCCGCCTCACTTTCTGGGTGGGAGGGATAGTTCCTTCTCCCCAGCATCTCTATTTATAAGGTTCACTGCCGGTGAGTTGAACTGGGGGGGGGGGGGGGAGGGCTGGTATGGCCTACCTTTCCCAAGCCTCCCATTTACCCTAGTGGGCTGAGGGGTAGGAGTTGGTACAGAGCCAGGGCGTGTCCACACGCTGG
>NC_091557.1:7908872-7913872 GCF_042767895.1 Penaeus vannamei | reverse complement strand
TGATAACAACTACTGGCTAATGCCATACTAAGATTGATAATTATGCCTACAAAGTGGCTGTTCACTTGTAATTTTACCACTTACATGCACACTATCTATTTCTAGAATTTTATCATTTAAATAATAATATGTGATACAGACAGCTTATGCAAACTGCAGTTCAACCGCTTCTCGTTCTACATTTAGTCTCATTTGCTTGTTCAGCTTATACATTCTACAAAAACAAAGAAATCATGAATAAATTGCATTCACTTTATTATCCACTTCAACTGGAATGCAATTTGTGTTTGATCTTTTTCCCTGTCTTTAAGCAAGAATTTCCAGATTCATGAAAAGTTCATAGATGAACAATTTTCTTTCCATTAATCTATCAAAATATTCCCAAGCAGTGTCTTTATAATCTTTAAAAAGAAAAAAAAATGAGAGTAAAAGGAAAATATATATATAAAAAAAAGAGGAAAGGAGAGGGGTGTGAGTGAGTGAGTGAGTGAGTGAGTGAGTGAGTGAGTGAGTGAGTGAGTGAGTGAGTGAGTGAGTGAGTGGGTGGGTGGGTGGGTGGGTGGGTGGGTGGGTGGTTGGGTGGGTGAGTGAGTGAGTGAGTGAGTGAGTGAGTGAGTGAGTGAGTGAGTGAGTGAGTGTGTGAGTGTGAGTGCATGAGTGTGAGTGTGAGTGCATGAGTGTGAGTGTGAGTGCATGAGTGTGAGTGTGAGTGCATGAGTGTGAGTGTGAGTGTGAGTGTGAGTGTGAGTGTGAGTGCATGAGTATGAGTGCATGAGTGTGAGTGCATGAGTGTGAGTGTGAGTGTGAGTGTGAGTGTGAGTGAGTGTGTGTATGTGTGTGTGTGTGTGTGTGTGTGTGTGTGTGTGTGTGTGTGTGTGTGTGTGTGTGTGTGTGTGTGTGTGTGTGTGTGTGTGTGTGTGTGTGTGTGTGTGTGTGTGTTCATGTAAGTATACTTCTGCATGTGCGTGTGCATGTACTTGTGCTTGTGCTTGTGCATGTGCATGTGCACATGTGCGTGCATGCGTGCGTGTTTCTTTGAGAGATGCAAAATTGATGCAATTGCAAAAATAGTGACAACAGGAATTACAAACATCATGAATAGGACTGTTCTTTCAAATCAATTGTACTATATTTCTTCTACAAAAGATCAAATATTCCCAATTAGAATATTCTCTATACAAAGGTTTTTGTTTTTTTCACAATAATTATTATTCTGGGTTATTAACATAAAAACATTTCCCTGTCAATGTCAATTGATAAACTAGTTTTCTTGTGACAAAGATTTAGAAAACTGCTCAAATTTGCTACAGTCAAGTAACATTTCACATAATTACCATAAACATTATCTAATTTTGGAACACCAGTTTTATGTGATATATATGGCCATATCTTCAGCTCAAAACACTCCCACTTGTGCACAGACTAACAAGCCAAACCTCGTCTTTTTCATTAACCTCCGAACCCCTACCTGGATGGCCAAAAATACATGCTATGTCCGCTATGATTTTAGTCTATTAACCCATTAGTTGTGGTTTCATGTCCTTGTCCACTGCAGTTAAGGGTGAATTCTACTGTACATAGATGGCTTCGTAAGTGCCCAGCCACCTAGAAGTCAATTAGTAGATGCTAGTGACCTCACCTGATTTAATTTTTTCTCCTGAGATATTTATCATTATATCAAAATACTAACAACTACAAAAAGTAAACAAGAATCTTCCCAAAAATCGAGGAAAAGGGTAAACAGGTGAAACAGGTGCAGCCATCTATGCATAAACACAATTAATAAACTAAAATTGCAGTGGTCATTGCATGCACATTATGCCTTGTGCAATTACTGGATTAGATGTGTTTACACATTGATGGCTCCACGAGTGCTTTGTCAAAGAGAAATAATCTATTAGTTGTAACTATCTCACCTGTTTACCCTTGTATTGATTTCCAGATTCCTTTCTTATTGAAATTAGTATTGTTAATAGTATCATATCAACTATAATTTCAATAATATTAATAATAATAATATCTATATCAATTGCATATGAAAACGAACATTTTTCTCAAAAACCCAAGGAAAGGGAAAATAAGAAAAGGAAGAATAGCAATATCAATATTTAACTGAATTAATACTTTAGAAAGAATTTTTAAAATGTTATATTCATAACATTATGGTTGAAGTCAAGAATCTCACTTTACTTTCAACTGAAGAAACTAAATTCGTTGTATGGAGTTGGGAGGTAAACTGCTTAAATAAGCATATCTGGTTAAGAACCATTGACAAAACCATAAACTACCTACACACACTGAATACATACATATATCACTGACAGCAGGTAAGTCTGGAAAATGTTGTTAGCAACTGCAAACTTTCATGAGTGTGACTATTCCCTTGAGCATCTTACTCATCCTTTGGATATGGTGTTTTTATTGACATTAACCAATTACTTAAAAAAACACATGATATGGATAAATTATGAAAAGCAGTAGTTACCACCAACTGTTCTTCATGCTTAGTATCATGAGTTCGTGTTTAGTTTAGACAGAAGACAAATGATAAAAGAGGCATCTTTCAAAATCCTTTTGTCCTTGATGTCCTGAATGTGATATGTTTTGTATTTTCTGAATATCCTTTCTAGTCTTCATGTTATAAAATCACTCAGACTTTCATGATTCTTTAACCCACTGATACCAGAATGGCTAAAATACATGCCATGTCCAGTGACTAGTCTATTAGAAGGCATCACAACTGCCTCATCACCAAGGAGTCAACTACTAGTCCTACCTACTCTTTACCTTTATTTTGGGAAATTTTATAATCTTTTATTGCTATTAGTATTGTAAATCACATATAATAATCATAATGTCAATGATATTAATAACATCAATATTATCATCACAAAAAATCACTTTCCCTGAAAACTCAAGGAAAGAGGAAATCGGGTGAGGTCAAGTAAGCCTAATAATGGCATGGCTGCTTGTGGAGCCATCTATGTGCAAACAAAATTCACTAAATAAAACTACAGTGGACAGGACAAGCACCTGGCAGTAATGGGTTTACAACCATTCAGAAGAACAAATCATTGAACAGTTCTGTACAGACATTTAGCATGAATAGAGGTATAGCAAATCGTCTATGGAAAAGAGGGGTGACAGTGTGCAAGTGTTGTCAGTGCTGTGGGCTTGGGTTTACCACATACAATATAACTGATAGCCACATAAAAAGAACTGAAAATAATAAAAAGGTTAGCATAAACTTTTAACGATGTCAAGTGTTCAATTTTCTCCCTGTTCACCATTACTTTATGGAGAAGTAAGTAGAATCTATCTAAAAATGGACATATATTAGCAGTATTGGTAGTAAAGACAAAGAAAGAGAAATGTCTATATGCATTTTCGCTTTTACAGAATTTAAAACACATACTCATGCTTAAAGAACAGGGTCTTGTGGGAATGAGAACTCTGGGAAAGCACAACAGCAGAGGCATTTTGCACTGATGATCTTACAGGGATTTATGAAGGGAGTGAGTGTTAGGGACAGGGTGGTGGAGTAAGGCTGGTACGGAGAGCAAGAGGGAGAAGATGGAAAGGGGGGATGGAGGAACAGAATGATCAAAGAAAGAGAGATAGGAAGGATGGATAGATGGAAGGAAGGTAGAAATCAGGAGGGAGAGGGAAAGACTGAGAGAGGGAGAGAAGGAGAGAGGGAGAGAGAGAGAGAGAGAGAGGAGAGAGAGAGGAGAGGAGAGGAGAGAGAGAGGAGAGAGAGAGGAGAGAGAGAGAGAGAGAGAGAGAGAGAGAGAGAGAGAGAGAGAGAGAGA
Source organism: Penaeus vannamei (assembly GCF_042767895.1). Classification (NCBI taxonomy): domain Eukaryota; kingdom Metazoa; phylum Arthropoda; class Malacostraca; order Decapoda; family Penaeidae; genus Penaeus; species Penaeus vannamei. Next base: position 7,910,060 of record NC_091557.1, on the reverse strand, counting down.
GAGAGAGAGAGAGAGCAGCGAGAGGAAAGAGAGAAGAGCAGCAGAGAGAGAGAGAGCAAGAAGAGAAGAGAGAGAGCAAGAGAGTGAGAGAGCAAGGAGAGAGAGAGAGCAAGAGAGAGAGGGAGCAAGAAGAGAGAGAGAGCAGAGAGGAGGCAGAGAGGAGAGCAAGAGAGAGAGAGAGCAAGGAGAGCAGAAGGAGAGCAGAGAGAGAGCAGAGAAAGCAAGAGAGAGAGCAGAGCAAGAGGCAAGAGGAGAGGGAGCAAGAGCAGAGAGAGAGCAAGAGAGAGAGCAGAGAGCAAGAGGCAAGAGAGAGAGCAAGAGAGAGCAGAGAGAGAGAGCAAGAGCAGAGAGAGAAAGAGAGCAAGAGAGAGAGAGAGCGAGAGAGAGCGAGGAGAGAGAGCGAGAGAAGAGAGCAAGAAGAGTGAGAGAGAGCAGAGAGAGAGCAAGAGAAGTGAGAGAGAGCACGAAGAGAGCAAGAGAAGTGTGAGAGCAAGAGAGAGCAAGAGAAGAGAGGGAAAGAGACAGAGGGGGAGGGGGAGGGGGAGGAGGAGGAGGGAGGGAGAGAAGGAGAGGGAGAGGGAGAGGGAGAGGGAGAGGGAGAGGGAGAGGGAGAGGGAGAGGGAGAGGGAGACAGAGAGAAAGAGAGACAGAGATAAAGAGATACAAAGAGACAGAGTGAGAGAGAGAAACTGACAAACAGACAGACAGACAAATTAAACTCTAAAACAAGCTTTCAGTTCCTTCACAGTCTCTTATACTAGTGGCTCTTGAATCACCAGTATCTGAGTGAACGTGCAGGAACGAAAGTGCAGTACCAAGATTCAGAACAAACAATGCCATAGATATTGTTATCAACTCAGCTACATCGACTTGCAATTGGCCCCTCATGCAGATTTAGTCAGAGGCCTAATCATGATATGAAATAAGGTCAATAAAAACATGCATACATATTCATTTTATTTCTGCATTCCAATCACATTTAAAGAAAAAGGTAAAATTATATTATAACTTTAGTGCTAAACTAATAACTTAAAAATAGTGAAAATTTTCAATCAAGATAAAACAATAATGCCAATAATACAATATATGTTTTGATCCTATATTATACTTAATTCAAATGAAAGGGGTAAATGAAAAAGCAGTATATGGCCCTTAGTAAGAAAAAAAAGAAAAAGAAAAAAAAGTAAA
>NC_091557.1:7881372-7883872 GCF_042767895.1 Penaeus vannamei | reverse complement strand
AATACAAAAACAATAACAATAACAATAACTAGAAGCACTCAGAGAGCACATACCTTCACCAAGGCAATAGGGTCACTGATACAATAAAAATATCTACACAACGAATTCCATTATAATAGCTTCTTTCTCAAGTACACTGGAGACGTCCACGTTCCCCTATTTTGCAATGCACAAGAATCCTTTAAAAAAAAAAGCACCAAAATTTAATTGCATTTACTCTAGGCAAAGACATACCTCTGATGAAGATTTCAAAAAACTATGTTAATAACTTTTTGAGTTATCCTGTGCAGGATCCAGTCCATAATCTAGATCATCAACAAAATTTAATGGCATCTAAGTTGGACTGAGACACATCTACGGTACAAATTTCATTAAAATCTGTTTATAGTTTTTTGAGTTATCCTACTACCCTTTTAACCAACTAAACCAAAACATAACCTCCTTGGCAGAGGTAACAATAACATTAATGATAATGACAATGATAATGTTAATCGTAATGAAAATAACTACAATAATGACAATAACAATTCGAATAACAATGACAATAATGATGATGATGATGATGATTATGATTCAATAAAATAATGATCACTATCATTATTATCATCATTACAATAATGTTAATTTAAAGACAATAACATAAACTATCATAATAATTATATAAATCATAACAACTATAGCAATTACATTACTAAGGATGATAATGACAATGACGACGATGACGATGACGATAACAATGACAATGACAATGACAATGATGATGATGATGATGATAATAACATTATTAATACTACCATTCTTATCATCATTATTATCAATACTAATACCAGTAATGCTATTACTATCAATATTAATTCCAGTAACAATAATAATATGAATATGAATGTTAATATCAACAACAATGATAAAAAACAACAATGATAAAAAACAACAATGATAAAAAACAACAACCATGATAACCATGTAGCCGCTTCGAGCAACTGTCACCTGAACGTCTGTCAAGGTTAATTCTCATTGAAGAAAAAAAAAAAAAATCTTTATCTAAATCTCATGAAAGCAAAACACTTCTCTTGGAGCATTTGATATCATTTCACTGTACGTATAATCAGCACCAACAAATATAAATACTGATATTTGAAAGCAATCAGATTCTATAAATCTTTCTTTTTTTTGTTGTTATTGCTAAGGACTGCTATGGATTTCACTTGATCAATTATTCAATATAAAAAATTGTGTTTCTACTTCTGAGTTTGCCTATCTGCTAGCCTGCTATACAGTCCTAAATCTGTTTCACCATCTATATTCCTCTTTGTCTGTCTGTTTGTTTGTTTGGACAGACAAAGACATACATACATAGACATGGACATAGACAAAAACACAAACAGACACAGACACAGACGCACGCACGCACACGCGCATGCACACACGCGCATGCACACACGCACATGCACACTCACACGCACACGCACACACACACTAACAGTGATAGACTGACGTCATCTTATCAAGGAAATACATCTCCAAGTCAAAATCTCACTATGTGATAAGCAAAATTATAATCTCAATAACCTCTGACAGAAAAGTGCATATAAATTTTGTTACTTCAGTAATTTTCCTTATCTATTATAATTACTGATATTAATCATCAGCATTATCATTATTGCTGCCGTTATTGTTGTTGTTGTCATTATTGTCATTTATCATTATTACTAAAATTAACATTAACATCAACATCACTATCATCATTACCATTACTATCATTGTTTTAATAATATTGTTACCTATATTATCCTCACATTACTACCTATCTACATCATCCTCACATTACTACCATTATGACTATTACTATCATTACTATTACCATAATTAGTCATATCATTATTGCCACTATTCTTTTTATCAGTAGCATTATCCTTATTTTCAATTATTTATCATCTTTATCTTTGTCATTATCACTATTAACATCACTATTACCAACTCCAATGTTACCACTGTTATTTTTACCATTGTCATTCTCTTTATCATTATTATTAACACAATTATCATTAGTAATTCCATTAGTATTAACATCTTTTGTTACTATTAGCAGTATCCTAATCACCATCATTATCATCATTAATACTATTATCATTGTCATTGTTGTTATCATCACTATTATTTTTGTTATCATTATCATTATTATGATCATTATTATTACCATTAAATCATTATTATGATCATTATTATTACCATTAAATCATTATTACCTTTCCTATCTATTATATTAGTATTTCCATCATTTTATCATTACATCATTATTATTGCCATTATCATCATCATCATTATATTCATATCATTTTCATTATTACACCATCAATATCATTACCATTATCATCATTGTCATTGTCATTATCATTACCATTACCATTATCATCATTATCATTATCACTATCTTCTTCATCATTATTGTCATTATCATTATCACTATTACTATTATCACCATCATCATTACTGCTACACT
>NC_091557.1:7838872-7858872 GCF_042767895.1 Penaeus vannamei | reverse complement strand
GTGTGTGTGTGTGTGTGTGTGTGTGTGTGTGTGTGTGTGTGTGTGTGTGTGTGTGTGTGTGTGTGTGTGTGTGTGTGTGTGTGTGTGTGTGTGTGTGAGAGAGAGAGAGAGAGAGAGAGAGAGAGAGAGAGAGAGAGAGAGAGAGAGAGAGAGAGAGAGAGAGAGAGAGAGAGAGAGAGAGAGAGAGAGAGAGAGAGAGAGAGAGAGAGAGAGAGAGAGAAAATTATCATTTATTGAAAATTTTCTGCTGCATCGACATCTAAGGTCACCTGGGGTGTATTCAAGACGTAGCAATAGGTTGAGGCTTGAGGGTGAAGCCCTAGGTAACAAAATTTCAAAGGTCATGATAAATATAGTGGCAAAAAGGTTTAAGATGAATTAATGATTAGGGCATTAATGTTAGATGTCAAAGGCTGTAGAGCACTCTAAGTTAGGATGGCAGTGAAAAGAGTGAACAGCAAAGGCCATTCAGGACATAAAGCCAGTCTTTCATCCTTTAAGCACAACTCTTGCACTTTAGGATGTGGACAAAAGAAGGGGATGAAGAAGAGAAGGAAAAGAAATGGGGGAGAAATGACCAGAAAATAATTATTTGAGGCAAGGGCTGAGGTCCAAAAGTAGGGGTGATCCTCTACATTGGGCCTCAGTTGGTGAGAGAAAGAGAAAGAATGTGTGAGCACAATGGTATGCCTGTACATAGGTGAGTAAATATGTGTGGAATATGACATTTTTTCTGGGCGCTTTTTGTTTTAAAAAATAACAACAATTCATGTTTTACAACTATTTCACTTTATTACTCTTCTTCCTATGAAGGCAGAATAGGATATAAATTGAAATAAAAGAGAAAACATTACATTGATGCTCACCACATGACTTTTGTGTGTGAGAATGTTTTTGTAAGGGTTAAGGAATGCAAGAAGTAGGAACGAGTTAATATTTGAAATTAATATATAGTACACTAATGAGAGAAAAAAAAGGAATATTCCTAAAGCAAGAACATTTTTTCAAACCTTTAACCTATTATTGTTTCTTTTACTTACTATTTTTCCTACAATATAAAGAGACTACACTGGATTAACTATTAAAACAAAACATAGTGCCCTTAAAATGAACCCAAAATATAATTCTCATTCCAATTTATCTATAGTGTCTCATCAATTCCATACCACAAAAAAATTGTAGTAATAAATAAAATGAAAAATCTGGAATGTTCCCAATACATTATTATACAATGATTCCTATGAATGTTTTCAGTTTAACATTTTATTATTTCCAGCATTTCGTTTACATAACTGCTATATAAATTACAAGTTTTACTTGAAAGACATCTGTTAACATTGGAAATTTCTAATTGAAAGCAAAAGATATGATGAGAATATAACTAAAGGAAAATCATAATAAACATATAATTAACATAATAAGAACAATTTATGATTAATATTAAATCTCAAAACCTTTGGCATATACATTTTTTTTCCGAACTCCTAAACAACAGGTAACACTCCAAATCAACAGCATATGGGGAAGGTGGATACCATTATTTCCTGGGCTGATTTTATGAAGCACATGGGTGATATAGTTATGGTGCATTCCTCTCATATCCCCTATCCCCACAGAACCTGATATGATAATGATAATTAAAATCACCATTATTTTAATAATTACCATCACACTGTTGATCATGAAAACAATGATAATGGTGGTCTGCTGTCCTGATAAGAACAGATAAAAACAATTATGTTTTGCCTGCTCTCAACTCTTGCTAGCTATTGACACACCAATGTTCCTCTCATTTCTCATCAGTAACAAGCCCAAATGCAATCTGAAACATATACACTTTTTCAGTTTTTTCATCTATCTATGGATACTCTGCCTGATCTCCCCCCCCCTTTTCTTCTGTTTCTAAAAATATTTTAAGCACCACACACATGCTGTTTAATTCACATAATACTTGCTGTTTAATGATTTATGGAGTGTTCTTGTTCATTCTGTAAAATACACCATTGTAATAAAAAAAAGGCAAAAATGAATAATTCTATAAAGTTGAATTATTTGACCTTCTGATAATACAAAACAAAGAAAATACAAAGAAGGAAAAGAAAGTGGGAAACAATGAAGGATGATAATACTAAAGGATAGTGACCTGTATGGAGAAAAAGGTAATTTAAATCATAGGAAACACATTCCAAGTTTTAGGATACGTAACATGTTCATGAGGTTCACGTACCAAAGAACACATAATACAACACAAACTAATCTTCAATTTAGTACAATGCATAATATTCGGAATTTGTAATTATGGCAACAAAATGTACCATATATTAGTTTTATTTTATTTATGATTAAATTCAACAGGAACCAGAATGACATTGTTTTGTTCATATTTACTTACTGAAAATCCTGAGATTGTGTTTATGGGAATAACGCTGTCCTCGAATAAAGCACCATAACAATACAATACCACTTAATATAGAACGATAACTAGCAAATAAAAGAATATCACAGACTATGAATCCAGGTGTAATCGTGAGACCCTGGATGTGCAAAATAAAAATATTCATATATATAGAAGTTGGTTATTGGAAAAAAGGTGATTTGAAACAGTTTATCCCTTTTTGACTTATGTATGTGGAGAAGGAAGGTGAGAGAGAGAGAGAGAGAAAAGGAAAGGTTTCACAGTACATGAAGCTTAGTGCCCTTTTTTTAGTGAAATTTCATAGCAATGACTCATACCTAGTGGTTCACTTTTGTCTGATAACAAGAGGCACATCCAGGCAAAAGGAATAATTCTGCACCAGCACAATACTACAGAATACAGAATAAAAGGATTGGCTAACGGAGCAGTCCTACTGGAGGAGGAAGAAAAAGAAAAGGAAGAAAAATAGAGAAGTGCCTTTTTCTTTTCTTCTTTTAGTATAAGGATTTACTTTCTTTACTTTATAAATGTTTTGACTTAATTAATGGAGTCATTTTGCTTTGCTCTGGTTTTTACCAATTACTTCTAAATACATTGTACCATCTTCCAATAACCATAAGAGCCAACCAAGTCTATGCAGCGTTTCAGGCATTCATGGCTTACAAAAACATTTTGGGAGTACCATCTGAAGCATCAGACTATTACAAAGATTCACCGATAGATAAGCTGTACCAGCAGATGCCTTACAGCCAACCTAATGTTTTCAAGACTGATATTATTGCACTGTAATATATACACATATTACCTTCAAATACAAATGACCCTATATGGAAAACTATTGCAAGAGAGCACCAAGGCTGCAGAAGCACTGACTTCATGTGACAAAAACAAAAAATGTATATGGAAAACTGCTTCCACAGATTGGGAATCACAGATATTGCAACAGTATTCCAAAGGAGTGTCTTTTTTTTTCTTTTTTTTTTGTCCTTTCTTTTTTTTACAATGGAAAAATATGTTGGAATAACTTATTATGAAAAAAATATATTCTGAAGCATTTACAATCATGAGTTATTGATCAAGAACCAATGCTCACACAATGCCAGCAAAATTAACAAACTTGACTTGCTTTCTTTCAATGTCTTTTGAGCAATAAAAAAAGAATAGTTTCACATCACTTCTGTATGTAATGGAAAATTCCACATAACACCCGATTTTCAATAAACACTCAGTCATTAAGACTGATACTGATAGTTTTTGTTATTGTAGACAGGATTTAGACTAGCACTTCTTCAAGAACATCATTACAGTACAGTACCTGTTTCACTATAATGTGACACTAGAAACTGGGAAAAAATATACATATATATATATATATTATATTCACTTCCAAGTCTTTCTTTAAAAATTTCTAAATGTGCCCTCCATCAGAGTTATCAGCACAGTACAGGGCATTTGATGCACGGTTGCCAGAGAAGGAAGTCCACCAAAGCCCATGGCAACTACCGGTTTACACAATGTGGTAATGGTAGATCTGCAGTTCAGTGGAAACTCTTTTCATATAGAGAGTGAAAAATGATATACAAGTAAAAAATAAAATGTTGATTAAAAAAATGATTCTGCAATGGCTTCACCACCTTGACAGACCACCTGCCTTCAGAAAGCCAGAACAAAATGCCTCTTTGGTGATTTGCGATTGTCCTTACAGCCCCTAAGAGAGGCCTTTTTCCCCTCTTTCCCCTCATGACGGAAGAGGCGACTCAGCTCCTCTCTGGTCCCAGTGCACCCCTCCCTGTAATCCTCCTCCTCCCCCATCTGGCATGCCCATCACCCCATTCAGGGGTCGGATTTCCTCCAGGCTGCAGACATGCATCCCTGGGGAGCGGTAGCTAGGCGGCTTGTCCTCATATGATGCCCGCAGATTGACATGGCCCAGTGAGATGTTCTTGAGCAGTGGTGGGTGGTAGTAGAGAGAATGCTGTGGTGGTGGCAAAGGCTCAGCTGCACAGCCTCCAGGATACAGGGGAGCCTTCAGGTACCGCTCATTAATCACCTGTTCAAGGAGATAAGACAAGTTAATAGCTCTGTTAAGAAAGAAAGAAAAAAACAGGTGTCTCTGTGTGGAGAAATAATTATACTAAATTGGATAGGAACTTCATGTTTCCTCTCTACTCATGAAGCTTGTAAGGTTACTAACATCATTTTGCAAACCTTTTACAACAAAGAATATATTATGGCCAAGCAAATGAAATATAATTTTCTCTCTTTTTGCCCTACAAGTGATACATCAATAAATCTCCTTTTGACAAGTCCAAGGAGAGGGTGAATGCTTGATAAAACTGAAGAACATTAGAGTATTTTTAAAAATAAATAAAATAAAATAAATACTCTAAATGTGAGTACAAAAAGACAATGTGCACCATACTTTTATATGGGCTGAATCAACCACCTCCCATAAAACTATATCAGAAAGGGTGTTAAGAGCTTTACAAACAGGGAAACAGCTTTTTAGGACTCATTAAAGAGTCAAAGCATAAATCTTACAGGACCTACACTTGGGATGTAAAGTATAAAACTGTGGTTTTACTTTTCTATGTTCCACAAATGTAAGTGCTGATTTTAATTACATTAGGTACATGGTACGTCTTTCTTGCCTTTGGACAACAGGGGAAAAAATGAAGCTTAGACCTGCACTGTTACAAAATACAGAATTTAATGAAAAGAAGTACAACTTTGTATTATTTGACTGGAGACTTCTATAACCTTTGTAAACTTGATTGGATTAAAAAGGACTTCTGCTATTCATCACTAGACTTATTCATTTCAACTGAAATGGTATTAACAAATTTCACCAGCAACAGTTTTGCATGACACTGTTATTACATCATTTTCTGATGCCCTGGCATAAATATAAACTTTGAAGATAATATATATATATATATATATATATATATATATATATATATATATATATATATATATATATATATATATATATGTATGTATATATATATATATATAATCCTACTGTCCCAATATGGCATATATAAGGGTCTTTCTTAGCACACATTCTCTTATAGATAAGGAAACAACTTATAATTCAAAACTATAAAAGGTACAAAGTAATCTTCTCAAAATGTTTTTTCATAATCCAGTAAACTAACTTCAAGCTATATTAGATACCTGAGCCATCCTCTGCCTCTTGTTTTCCTTGGCCAGCATTCTACTAGCCAGGAAGACCAACACAATGAGGATGAAACCCCCTGCTATGGGCACTGCAATGGTAGCTGCTCGGAACCACACTGTCTCCAGCATTTCTGATTCTCCTCTGCTGTAATCTAGGGGTATGAAAAGGGTTGGTGAGATACTGCAAAAAGTATGTTGTGGGTAGTAGTGTAAGGTATATCTCAAGATTGAGGGATAAAGAGAGGTGGAGTAAAGACAGACATGAACTGAAAAAGATTTGAATATTTTTTGCTAATCACCAAATATGAAGTTATGTACTAACTAATTTGAATTCAGTATTACTTGGTTTGGTATGTACAATTATGTGTCTATTCACAAAACAGATCTTTGGAACTGACTTAATACATATTCCTCAACATAAATTCAAAGTTTTCCAAAAATTATTATTATTATTTTCTTTCTTTCTTTAAATTTATTGCACGAAACCAACCTTTCTGGGTATTAGCCTTGTCTACCCTTATGAAGACATCCAGGTCTCGATAATTGCACATATCCTGGCTACAGCATGTCAGATTGGGGTCAGCTGGAGGAAGGGTAGGACTCGCAGAAGGAGTAGGACGCGAGGCACTGTTTGAAGTAGTTTCTACCATCTTTGCTGATGTTTTCTGTGACCTCAATATAATGCTCTTGTTTGAGACCCCAGCCTTGGTAGCACATTCTGCATGCCGGTCTCTGTGGAGGGAATTTTAGAAAATTAGGTTTCCAGTGGAGAATAAAGCTACTGTCTACATGCCTACTATATATCCTTTGTTCTTAACTGGAGATAAATATACAATTTGTTTATAAAAGCATAGAGCAAACACTTGTAGTTATGGTTAAATGTCTAAAAGTACACTGTAATCTTCATATGGGGGAATGACAGAAATAGTTTCCACACAGCATATATTCATCATATACAAATCTTTAAATAGCACTAAGTTGAGAGTGAAAGCACAGAACTCTTTAATTCTAATTACACTATCAATAAGACCTCAAAAACATTTTCATTAATATTAAATATAGATAAGATACAGCCACCAGCCAACTAAATATACTGACTGATGAAATTACTCTTAATTATGCACTGAAGTGTCCATAATTCAACTCTAATTAGTCAAATCATTAAAAATATACTTGCCATTCAGGTCTCATTAGTTTTGCTACAAATCATGTTGTACCTAGGAACAAATTATAGCAAGTTCTAACTCCTAACTCCTTTAGAAACAGTTAGTTACATTATCTATAAAATAATCCACACATACAAACTCATGTCATACATGCATGCAAATCCCGTTATACTCACACTCAAAGACAGACAGACAAGCCGACACAACGAAACATACCTAAAACCTTCTTAATACCGCTTACCCCTTTTCCATCCACAAATTTCCCACCCCATAACCCATCCACATCCCATATCCCACCCACCCGCCCACTTCCCACACCAGTCCCGCCCACCACACCTTAGTCCCCAAACTCCTACCACATCCCATCCCTCCTCCTATCACCCCCCCCTATCCCATACTCCTTACCCCTTTCCCCTTCCTTCCCTCCCTCCCCACCCACCCTCACCCTCCATTCCCCACCCCGCCCACAAACTCACTCGGGCAAAAGCTCCAAACAGCCGTGCGTTGGCGTCCTCCGCTGGTAGAGCCTCCGGGTGGCGGGCGCGGGCGTGGGCATGGGCGTGGGGCGCGTGAAGCAGGCACCCAGGGAGCTCTTACACATGTAGCCTACTGTGACGCACCGAGGGAGGTTGCAGTGGCACCGGACTTCGCCTCCTGTGGCGGAAAGAGAGAGGCAAGGGTGAGCGGCATGATACACGCGACGGAAATTTATACTTCCAAGGCTAACGGAGATTTCTTCAGTGCTTTTACAAATGCAAATGCTGCTACCATTATTACTGCTGGCACTACTAATAAAAACAATAATGATGATGATGATAATGATGATGATGATGATAATTATAATAACAATAATAATAGTAACAGTAATAATATTGATAATAATAGATTATAATAAACAATAATAATAACAACATCAACAATAATAATAATACCAACAGCAATGATAACATCAAAAACAATACTAATAACAACAGCTAAAACTAACAATAACGATAACGAAAATGTCTAACAATTACCATCATGACAACACCAAAGGCATCAACAACAAAAATTAACAACAATAACAAAGGCCATAAAGAACGACCCCAATAATTTACAATAATGTCAATAAGAAAATAAATAAATAAAACAGTTGACTTTGGGCGATAAAATCCCGTAGAATTTTCACCCGTGTGGCCTTGAAGATGCCAGAGGAACAACTTATCATAACATTATGAAACGGGTCTCCTTTGGGTTCGATAATTGACAAATTAGTAATTAGATAATAATGATATTGGTGGCGGTGATGGTGACGATGACGGTGATGATGATGATGATGATGATGATGATGATGATGATGATGATGATAATGATGATGATGATAATAACAACACCAGCCACAACAACTATAATTAAATCAAAATATTAATCATTTCATTCTATCATATCATGATCATCATTATTACCGCCATCTTCAACATTATCATCATAACAAATCAACAGCAATAACAACAATAAGTGTACCATAGATAATTACACAACGCAACGTCTCATTAAACTGCATATCATTAAATCAACAAATTTGCATAATCATACACGTGTTATGTTACCGAGCTGTATAAAAATCACCTAAAAACACCATTATGTAGCGAAAGTATTTTTTTTCTTTTTCTTTTTCATAATTCCTTTTCTCGCGTAACGAATAAAATCAAGACTAGCGACGGTATTAAAATAAGAAAAAGACGAAAGAGAAAGAAAGGATATGGCGAAATAAAGGAAGCAGAACATGAAAAGATAAATAATAATAATAATAATAATAATAATAATAATAATAATAATAATAATAATAATAATAATAATAATAATAATAATAATAATAATAATAATAATAATAATAATAATAACAACAACAACAATAATAATAATAATAATAATAATAAAAATAATAATAATAATAAAAAATAATAATGATAACAATAATAATAATAATTAAATATTCACAAAAAATGTCGGACAGGGGGAGACCGAGACAAAGATAGGAGAGAGGAAAAAGACGAGAGAAGGAAAGAGTGAGAGAGAGAAAAAAAATATTGAACACAGGGGATGAAATGCAACAAAATAAAAGAGAAAAAACAAAGCAGAGAGAATTTCTGACAGAGATAGGGAATCGAATCGCAACGAAAAGCGTTCAATTCCTTTCTTGCGCCGCGAAGGTGTCTATTCTCATTCGTAACTTTTTCTACTTTTGCCACAACGAAGATGGTTCGAAAAGGAGACAAGAGAAAGGGGGAATGGGAGAAGTGATAACAAGAGAGAAAGAGAAAGGGGGAACGGGAGAACAATAGAGAGAAAGGAGAAAAGAGAAAGGGGGAACGGGAGAAGAGAGAGAAAGGAAAAAAGAGAAAGGGGGGACGGGAGAGGAAGAGAGAACAAGAGAGAGAGAAAGAAGGCAAAGAAATGAGAGACGGGAGAAGATGAAGAAGAGAGAGAAAGAAGACGACGACACGGAAAAGAGACAGGAAAAGTTGAAGAATTGAGAACAAAAGAGAGAGGGAGAAAGAGAAAGAAAAAGAGAGAGAGAGAGAGAGAGAGAGAGAGAGAGAGAGAGAGAGAGAGAGAGAGAGAGAGAGAGAGAGAGAGAGAGAGAGAGAGAGAGAGAGAGAGAGAGAGAGAAAGAAAGAGAGAGAGAGAGAGAGAGAGAGAGAGAGAGAGAGAGAGAGAGAGAGAGAGAGAGAGAGAGAGAGAGAGAGAGAGAGAGAGAGAGAGAGTAAGAAAGAAAGAGTGAGAGAGCGAAAGAAAGAGAGAGAGAAAGAGAGAAAGAAAGAGAGAAAGAAAGAGAGAAAGAAAGAAAGAAAGAAAGAAAGAGAAAGAAAGAAAGAAAGAAAGAAAGAAAGAGAAAGAAAGAGAAAGAAAGAGAAAGAAAGAAAGAGAGAAAGAAAGAAAAAAGAAAGAGAAAGAAAGAAAGAAAGAGAGATCGGTGGCGAAGGGGAGGGAGGAAAAGGGAGAGAGGTGAAGCAAGGTTTCGAAGGTCAAGACCGCAAGAAAGAAAGACCGGTTGACAGGAAGTCGAGGAAAATTTTGGCTTATTTTTTTGGGTGATCTCGGCCGAGGGGAAGGGAGGAGGGAGGAGGAGGAGGAGGGGAAGCGGGAGGGAGGAGGAGGAGGAGGGGAGGAGGGAGAAAGGAGAGGGGGAGGAGGGAGGAGGAGGGGAAGGGAGGAGGGGGGAGGAGGGGAAGGGAGGAGGGAGGAGGGGAAGGGGGGGAGGAGGAGGGAATGGTGGAGGGAGGAGGGAATGAGGGAGGGAGGAGGGGAAACGGGAGGGAGGAGGGGAAGCGGGAGGGAGGAGGAGGAGGAGGGGAGGAGGGAGAAAGGAGAGGGGGAGGAGAGGGGAAAAGTGGGATAGGGAGTGGGAGAGTGGAAAACGGGGAGGAAGGAGAGAGAGAGAAGAGAAAAGAAGAGAAAAGAAAAAGAAAAGAAAAGAAGAGAGAGAGAGAGAGAGAGAGAGAGAGAGAGAGAGAGAGAGAGAGAGAGAGAGAGAGAGAGAGAGAGAGAGAGAGAGAGAGAGAGAGAGAGAGAAGCGAGTCCCTCCCAAGTAACCAGATCCGCTTCCACGGGAGGGCGAGATCACACGGGATCAGCGCGCACTTAGCTCGCCGCGACGCAACTAAAAGGATTCCCCGAGCCAGAGCAAAACAAAAGACGGCGCAGAGACCCTTTTGGGCGGATGAAATACAAAAAAAAAAAAAAAAAAAAAAAAAAAACGTAAACAAAGCCACAATTTGTAAACAAACGGGAGGAAACCGCTGCCTGTGGGGGATGAGGGGAGAGGAGAGGAAAGAGGAGCGGGAAAGGGGGGGTGGAGAGGATACAGGGGGGAGAGAAGAGGAAAAGGGAGAGGGATAAGGGGGGAAAGGATACAGGAGGTGGGCAAGGAGGATGGATAGGGGAGGAGGGAAAGAGGGAAGGGGTAGGGGAAGAGGGAGGTGAAGAGGAGGGAAGGAAGGATGGATAGGGTAGGGGAGAGAGAGAGGGAGGGAGAACAGGGAAGGAGAGAAGGGATAGGGGAGGAGAAAGAGAAGGGTGGAAGAACAGGGAAGGAGAGAAGGGATAGGGGAGGAGGGGAAGGAGGGGGATAGGGGAGGAGGGAAGGAAGGATGGATAGGGGAGGAGAGAGAGAAGGAGGAGGAACAGGGTAGGAGAGAAGAGAGGGTGGATAAGGGAGAAGAGGAAGGGACTGAAGAGTTGAGTAAGTAAACGGACTAAGGGAAGAAAGAGAGAAGGGGGAGAGGTCGAAAAAAAAAGCGGAAGGGCGAAAGAAGGTGACCGCGAAATAAACGAGAGTAACGGACGTGGAAGGAGAGCAAGAAAAAAGGAAATATGAGAAGCCCCGAGTGGAAAAGAAATTAAAAATCAAAAGAAACTGCCGAAAGAAAGGAGACGGGAAGAAGGTACGGGAGAATGGAAGATAAACAGCAGAGACGGAGAGGGAAGGAGGAAAGGGGGAGAGAGAAAAAAGGGAAAAATAAAGAAGGGAAGAAGAGAAGAGAGAGAAGGGAGGGCACATGACCACCAGCCTTTATCAATAGGCTAGTCCTGTATCTCGTGACACATACACACACACACACACATACACATACACATACACACACACACACACACACACACACACACACACACACACACACACACACACACACTCTCTCTCTCTCTCTCTCTCTCTCTCTCTCTCTCTCTCTCTCTCTCTCTCTCTCTCTCTCTCTCTCTCTCTCTCTCTCTCACACACACACACACACACACACACACACACACACACACACACACACACACACACACACACACACACACACACACACACACACACACACACAATCACAGTGTCAAAAGTGCACACTGAACCTTCTGATATGTCTGTTTTGGGTGGTGGCTGACAACAGCTGACATCAAGGCTTACAATAGGTACGTGCGTATACCACGGAGATAGGGGAGGTCAGGAAGTGATTAAACGTTTCGCAATGAAAAAGGATGTGAAACGTTTTCAGGCATTTTATACTTGGCATCTGTATATAATGACCATTTGTTAAAAAAATAATAATCAGTTATATTTTTCCCTCCCCTTTCTCTCTCTCTCTCTCTCTCTCTCTCTCTCTCTCTCTCTCTCTCTCTCTCTCTCTCTCTCTCTCTCTCTCTCTCTCTCTCTCTCTCTCCCTCCCTCCCTTCAACATCAGCGCGCACAAACAAACAAACCTACACATCGCATAGCCTACAAACATACATCAACAAACAAGAACATCGACCAAAGAAAATGCAAAAACCGTTAAAACAATTACACAAAACATGTTCAAAATCACGAGAATTTATAGTTGACCGCTGAAACATTTATCAATTCACCTCTCTGTCTATCCACTTATAAATCCAATTAAAGTGTGCTATTATTGACCTAATTGCTAAAAAAAAAGAAAAAAAAAGAAAAAAAAATATTTTCAAATGCTTGTCTGACTCTCTCACTAAGTTTCAATATACCTGTAATGAGGTCTCGTTAACTCTATTTACTCACTCTTATATAAATTGTTGTTTACTTGCATACACTTATTTCGTTTTCATTTATTTCACTTATTTCGTTTTATTTAGTTCCATTCCCGTGTTCTGTCTCCAATACCTTCCTTACTTTGTATCTAATGCTTATGGACTATAAATATGTCTTTTCTTTACTAATCTTTGCCGGGGTTGTTATTTGTGATTGGAAATAAATTTTGTTGTTGCTTTCATCACCATAACCGTCATCATCATCCCCAAAATGATTATCATTACTAGAACTTGCAAACCCATCATCATTATCACCACCATCACTGCCATTCTATCATCATTATTGTTATCATAATCGTTATCATTTTTATCATCCTTATCATCATAATCATCACCCTCACCATCACCTTCATCATCATCATCATCATCATCACCATCATCATCACTGCCATTCTATTATTATCATTATTGTTATCATAATCGTTATCATCTTTATTATTATCATCATCATCATAATCATCACCCTCACCCTCACCTTCATCATCATCATCATCATCATCAATCACCATCATCATCACTGCCATTCTATTATCATCATTATTGTTATCATAATCGTTATCATCTTTATTATTATCATCATAATCATCACCCTCACCCTCACCCTCACCCTCACCCTCACCATCATCATCATCACCATCATTCCTACTCTCCATCACCCAACGCCGCCCCATCGTACTGCTGAGCCGTGCCTGCTTCAACATGGCACACTTGCCGTTCGATTGCCGTGCTTGCGCCTGCAATATGCATGCACGCTTCCTAGAGGTGAATTTCGCTCGTGACGATGAGAAGGCAATCGAATTCTAGACCTCGGAGACAAACAAAATGGATTCCAGTATGACTAATGATGAAGAAAGAGTTATGCTCATGTTTGAAGTGGTAGCATCATTAGTGAGGATAATAATAAAACGATTATTATTGCTGCTGATACAACAACAATAATAATAACAACAAGGACAACAACAAGAGTATAGCCACTACCACTACCACTACCACCACCACCATCACCAACAACAACAACAACAACAGTAACAACAAGAGTATAACCACCACCATCACCACCACCACCAACAACAACAACAGTAACAACAAGAGTATAACCACCACCATCACCACCACCAACAACAACAACAAACAACAAACAAAAACAACAACAAGAATATATACTTTCGTGACCGTCTTGAAAGCAGAGTACACAAAAGTACACACGTACTGTACTAGACGCGGAATCAACAGGCAGATTACCAACTCCACTTTCGCCTACAGTTGCTCATTACGATGGAGAGGCAGAAGAGGGGAGAGATAACAGGAGGTCGAAGGATAAATCGCGATAACGAGGGGAGATTGGAGAACGAGGGGAGAGAGGGGGGAGGGGGAGAAGGACATAGCAGATAGTGAGGGATGAGGAGAGGAAGGGAAAGAGAAAGGAAATAGCGAAATGGGGTATAAAGCAAAAGACACGGCATGTAAAGGGAGGAATGGGAGAAAAGAAGGAAAAGAAAAAGAAGGAGACGGTGAGAAAGAGAAAGAAGAGAAGCGAGGTGCTAGAGGAGGCGGGGAAGGGAGAGGGGAAAGGAGAGGGGAAAGGAGAGGGGGAGGGAGGGGTGGGGAGGGGGGCAAGGAGGGAAAGGAGAGAGGGGCAGGGAGGGGGAGGGAGGGGAGGGGTGGGGGTAAGGAGGGAAAGGAGAGAGGGGCAGGGAGGGGAGGGAAGGGGAGGGCTTAAAGTGATCAATAGCTGGAGCCAGCTGGTCTGTCTGATACCTGCCGTGCAGACTACCTGTCTCCAGCCCTTCCCCACCCTGTCTGTCGGTCTATCCGTCTGTCGTCCTGTCTCCCCCCTGTCTGTCTCCCACCCTGTCTTGTCACCCTGCACCCCCCCCCCCTCACCTGCCTGAAACCCTCCCCCCCCCCTGTCTGTCTGTCTGTCTGACACCCTGTCTCCCCCCTGTATGTGTGTGTGTGTGTGTGTGTGTGTGTGTGTGTGTGTGTGTGTGTGTGTGTGTGTGTGTGTGTGTGTGTGTGTGTGTGTGTGTGTGTGTGAAGCAACACAGTTCATTCTATCTATCCATCTACTTATCTATTTATCTATCATGAAGCAACACATTTCATTCTATCTATCCAACCATCTATCTATCTATGTATGAAGCAACGCATTTCAACACATTTCATTCTATCTATCCAACCATCTATCTATCTATCTACGAAGCAACGCCTTTCAACACATTTCATCCTATCTATCCAACCATCTATCTATCTATCTATCTATGAAGCAACACATTTCATTCTATCTATCCACCCATCTATGTATCTATCCACCCATCTATCTATCTATGAAGCAACACATTTCATTCTATCTATCCACCCATCTATGTATCTATCCACCCATCTATCTATATATGAAGCAACACATTTCAACACATTTCCTCCTATCTATCCAACCATCTATCAATCTATCCACCCATCTATCTATATATGAAGCAACGCCTCTCAACACATTCCATCCTATCTATCCAACTATCTATCAATCTATCCACCCATCTATCTATCTATGAAGCAACACATTTCAACACATTCCATCCTATCTATCCAACTATCTATCAATCTATCCACCCATCTATCTATCTATGAAGCAACACATTTCGACACATTTCCTCCTATC
Organism: Penaeus vannamei; assembly: GCF_042767895.1. NCBI lineage: Eukaryota > Metazoa > Arthropoda > Malacostraca > Decapoda > Penaeidae > Penaeus > Penaeus vannamei. The sequence continues at coordinate 7,843,889 of NC_091557.1, read as the reverse complement.
TAGCCAACTATCTATCTATCCACCCATCTATCTATCTATGAAGCAACACATTTCAACACATTTCCTCCTATCTATCCAACTATCTATCAATCTATCCACCCATCTATCTATCTATGAAGCAACACATTTCGACACATTTCCTCCTATCTATCCAACTATCTATCTATCTATCCACCCATCTATCAATCTATGAAGCAACACATTTCAACACATTCCATCCTATCTAGCCAACTATCTATCTATCTATCCACCCATCTATCTATCTATGAAGCAACACATTTCAACACATTTCCTCCTATCTATCCAGCCATCTATCTATCAATCCATCTATCTATCTATCTATGAAGCAACACATTTCAACACACTTCATCCTATCTATCCAACTATCTATCAATCTATCCACCCATCTATCTATCTACGAAGCAACGCCTTTCAACACATTTCATTCTATCTATCCAACCATCTATCTATCAATCCATCTATCTATCTATCTACGAAGCAACGCCTTTCAACACATTTCATCCTATCTATCCAACCATCTATCTATCTATCTATCTATGAAGCAACACATTTCATTCTATCTATCCAACCATCTATGTATCTATCTACCCATCTATCTCTCTATGAAGCAACACATTTCGACACATTTCCTCCTATCTATCCAACTATCTATCAACCTATCCACCCATCTATCTATCTATGAAGCAACACATTTCAACACATTTCATCCTATCTATCCAACTATCTATCTATCTATCCACCCATCTATCCAGCAACTTAACAACACGCCCGCCCGAACTCTCGCGTCACCACCGCCCGCCCATCGATCCCAATATCAAGGGATCGTCAAACAGCTGATTCTAAGAACCATCAATCAAGCCTACAGGTCGGAACCAGCCTCTTTCTTGCAATAACACGTACATTTTTCTTTGTTATTTTTTCGATGTTTTTTTTTTCCTCTCAGTAAAATACTGAAATAGATGTGGATTTCTTTCTCTTTCTCTTTCTCTCTCTCTCTCCCTCTCTCCCTCTCTCTCTCTCTCTCTCTCTCTCTCTCTCTCTCTCTCTCTCTCTCTCTCTCTCTCTCTCTCTCTCTCTCTCTCTCTCTCTCCCTCTCTCTCTCTCTCTTTTACATTTCTTTGTCATTTTTTCGATATCTATATTTTCTCTCACTAAAATACTGAAATGTATGTGGATTGTCTCTACTTTTTTGCACTTCTTTGTCATTTTTCGATATTTTTTATCTCACTAAAATACTGAAATGTATTTGGATTGTCTCTCTTTTTTTGCACACTACATAAACATAATAATAAAAAAAAAAAAAAATATTCTCCAGAATTGTCATATACACGTTTTTTGTTGTGTATATTTATGTACGTATAGAATCTGCACATAGTATTAGTATATCCATATGAATGTGCAAGTGCATGTGTACCTGCATGTACGAGAATGTGTAAGCGCAAATGAGCATTACATACACATGTGTGCATGGGTACGTGTGCATATACGTACACAGTCTATATACGTATTTGTGCATGTGTACAGTATGTATATGTATTTACGTAGGGGATGCATAAATCGTGTTTAAATCGTGTTTCCAAGTGTGAAAAGTAAGTATAATGTTACGCATAATTGCAATTTTACGCTCATTCTTTATAAAACATTTCATTACAGCTGCGAGGGCGTGGGAGGGAAATACACTTCTCAGATGGAACGTTATTTTCGAATCTCTGGGCTGTACAATTTTTTTTTTTAGGGTGTGTTTCTATTTCGTATGAAGGGGCACGCACGCACGCTCGCTCGCTCACTCACAGACGCACACACAAACATACACACACACGTACACACACACACATGCACGTACAGACATACATGCACGTACACGCACACACACGCAAGTACACGAACACGCACGCACGCACGCTCACACACACACACACACACACACACACACACACACACACACACACACACACACACACACACACACACACACACACACACACACACACACACACACACACACACACACTACCCCAATCCCTACGCCTCCCCCTACCCTATCCCCATTCCCCCCCACCCCCTCCACCCCCACCCACGTACTCAGGTTCCCTTGATGACAAAAACGTAAACAAGGGCACAAGAGTTTTCCGACACGTCTTAACAACAATAACAATGTTGGTTACACGTTGGCCCTCTTTTCCCCCTTTCCCCTTCCCTCTCTTCTCTCGCCTTTTCCCCTCTCTCTCTTCTCTCGCCTTTTCCCCTTCTCTCTCTTCTCTCGCCTTTTCCCCTCTCTCTCTTCTCTCGCCTTTTCCCCTCTCTCTCTTCTCTCGCCTTTTCCCCTCTCTCTCTTCTCTCGCCTTTTCCCCCTCTCTCTCTTCTCTCGCCTTTTCCCCTCTCTCTCTTCCCTCGCCTTTTCCCCTCTCTCTTCTCTCGCCTTTTCCCCTCTCTCTCTTCTCTCGCCTTTTCCCCTCTCTCTCTTCTCTCGCCTTTTCCCTCTCTCTCTTCTCTCGCCTTTTCCCCTCTCTCTTCTCTCGCCTTTTCCCCTCTCTCTCTTCTCTCGCCTTTTCCCCTCTCTCTCTTCTCTCGCCTTTTCCCCTCTCTCTCTTCTCTCGCCTTTTCCCCTCTCTCTCTTCTCTCGCCTTTTCCCTCTCTCTCTTCTCTCTCCTTTTCCTCTCTCTCTTCTCTCGCCTTTTCCCCTCTCTCTCTTCTCTCGCCTTTTCCCCTCTCTCTCTTCCCTCGCCTTTTCCCCTCTCTCTTCTCTCGCCTTTTCCCCTCTCTCTCTTCTCTCGCCTTTTCCCCTCTCTCTCTTCTCTCGCCTTTTCCCCTCTCTCTCTTCTCTCGCCTTTTCCCCTCTCTCTCTTCTCTCGCCTTTTCCCCTCTCTCTCTTCTCTCGCCTTTTCCCCTCTCTCTCTTCTCTCGCCTTTTCCCCTCTCTCTCTTCTCTCGCCTTTTCCCCTCTCTCTTCTCTCGCCTTTTCCCCTCTCTCTCTTCCCTCGCCTTTTCCCCTCTCTCTCTTCTCTCGCCTTTCCCCTCTCTCTCTTCTCTCGCCTTTTCCCCTCTCTCTCTTCTCTCGCCTTTTCCCCTCTCTCTCTTCTCTCGCCTTTTCCCCTTCCCTCTCTTCTCTCGCCTTTTCCCCTCTCTCTCTTCTCTCGCCTTTTCCCCCTCTCTCTCTTCTCCCTTTCCCCTTCTTTGCCTTTTCTCTCCCCTTTCCCTCTCTTCTCCCTTTCCCCTTTTCACTCTTTGCTTTGCCTCTCCCCCTTCCCTCTCTTCTCTCGCCTTTTACCCTCTCTATTCTCCCTTTCCCTTCTCCCCTCTTTCCTTTTCCTCTCTCCTCTCCCTCCCCCTTTCTCTCTACTCCCCCATCCCCTTTCCCCTCTTTTCTTTTCCTATCCCCTCTCCCCCTCTCTCTTATCCCCCTTTCCCTCTCCCTCTTCCCCCCCCCCCTTTCTCCCCAATCCCCTTTCCCCTCTTTTCTTTTCCTCTCCCCTCTCTCCTACACCCCTTTCCCTCTCCCTCTTCCTCTCCCTTTCCCTCTCTTCTATTTTCTTCCGTTAGTGTTAATTAAAATTCGAATTCGATAAAAATGGGTCAGCATTTTGGTTGATTAATTATTACGTTATCGTTTATTGTCACAATGTAATTAGTCTTCGATTAATGATGATGATGATGGTGATGATGATGATGATGATGATGGTGGTGATGATGATGATGATGATGGTGGTGGTGATGATGGTGATGATGATTGATAATGATGGTGATGGTGGAGGTGATGATGATAGTGATGATGATGGTGGTGGTGATGGTGATGACGATGACTATGAGGATGGCTGATGATATGAAAATTATATCATTCAAAGATAATAGTAATGGGGCGGGGTGGGCTGTAATGGGGTGTGATGGGGGAAGGTGTGTGTGTGTGCTAAATGACGCCAGTAGATCAATAAACTTTTCAAGCAACACGTAGACTACACTAGGGGAGGGGGGAGGGGGGAGGGGTCAGAGGGAAGGAAGGAGGGGGGTCAGAGGGGAAGGAGGGAGGGGGGTCAGAGGGGAAGGAGGGAGGGGGGGTCAGAGGAAGGAGGAAGGGGGGTCAGAGGGGAAGGAGGGAGGGGGTCAGAGGGGAAGGAGGAAGGGGGGTCAGAGGGGAAGGAGGGAGGGGGTGGTCAGAGGGGAAGGAGGGAGGGGGTGTCAGAGGGGAAGGAGGGAGGGGGGGTCAGAGGGGAAGGAGGGAGGGGGTCAGAGGGGAAGGAGGGAGGGGGGAGAGGGTCAGAAGGGGTGTGAGAGGGGAAGGAGGGAGGGGGACAGAGGGGAAGGAGGGAGGGGGGAGTCAGAGGGGAAAGAGGGAGGGGGAGTCAGAGGGGAAGGAGGGAGGGGAAGAGGTCAGAAGGGGGTGTGAGAGGGAAGGAGGGAGGGGTGTCAGAGGGGAAGGAGGGAGGGGAGTCAGAGGGAAGGAGGGAGGGGGTCAGAGGGGAAGGAGGGGGGGGGAGAGGTCAGAAGGGGGTGTGAGAGGGGAAAATGTTCGTGTCTTTGCATTACTTATGCGCATTTTTTCTCTTTAACTTTTTGCGTGTGAAGGGGTGTACAAACATGTACATGTTTTTCGAGTATACGTGCACAAACAAATAATTAACAAAGGAAATAAACTCTCTCTCACTCTCTCTCTCTTTTCTTTCTTTCTGATTTCCTTCTTATTTTTTCTCTCTCTCCTTTCTTTCTTTCCGATTTCCTTCTTTCTTTTTTTTCTTTTTCCTCCCTCTCTATATATATATCTATATATTTATTTCTCTCTCTCTCTTCTCTTCTCTCTCCTTATTTCTCTCTCTCTCTCTCTCTCTCTCTCTCTCTCTCTCTCTCTCTCTCTCTCTCTCTCTCTCTCTCTCTCTCTCTCTCTCTCTCTCTCTCTCTTTCTGCTTAAAATCAAGCTTTGAATCAGATTCTTAAATGAACTGTATATAATTTCCAGTGCAACGACATCCGTGCATACAACCAGTTCAAGAACTTCTCTTTACTCT
>NC_091557.1:7831372-7833872 GCF_042767895.1 Penaeus vannamei | reverse complement strand
GAGGGGAGAGGGAGGAGAGAGGGGAGAGAGAGGGGAGAGAGAGAGAGAGAGAGAGAGAGAGAGAGAGAGAGAGAGAGAGAGAGAGAGAGAGAGAGAGAGAGAGAGAGAGAGAGAAACGTTTTTGCCTCCTCCCTCTTCTCCTATGCTGACATTTAAACTAATAATACTCAGAGTCACCGTAATCGCGAGAAATAGAAAGAAAAAAAAAAGAGAGAGAGGGAAAGGAAAAAAAAAAAAGAAAAAAGGAGACAAAAAGAAAAAAAAGAAAAAAAGGAGACAAAAAGAAAAAAATGCGTCATGCATGCAAAAAAGGGTGGATGGAAGTAAATGTGGGGGAGAGAAAGGGAGGAGAAGACAGAAAGGGAGAAGAAAATAGGAAACACAGTGAGAGGCTGAGAAGAAGGTGAGACCGAGAGAAATCGGACGAATAGAAGTAAACAGAGAATGAGAACAGAAGGGGAGAGAGACGAAGGTGAAGACACGACGAGAAGAAATGAGAGAAAGAGAAGAGAACGAAAGAGAAGGGGAATACACCAGAGAGAAAGAGATGATGGAGAGAGGAGGGAAATGGAGACGAAAGGGAAACAGGAAACAGGGAGAGGAAAGGGAGAAGGGAGAGCGGGGACGAATGGAGACAGGGAGACGATGGGGCGACGGCAGACAGGGGACCAAGGGAGACAGGCGAGGACCATGGAGGGAGAAGGGAGGAAGACGAGGCCGAGGGAGGGAGAACGACGGAAAGGGAGAGAGATGGGAACAGGGAGACGAATAAGAGAAAGGAGACGAGCGAGGACCAAGGGAGCATGGGAGAGAGAAAGGGGAAGACGGGAGACAGGGAGAGAGAAAGAGGAGGGGGTATGGGGAAAGTAGGACGAAGGGAGATGGGAGACAGGGAGAGAGAAAGAGGGGACTGGAGAACGAAGAGAGACGAAGGGAGGCGGGAGACAGGGAGAGAAAGAGGGGACAGGAGAACGAAGAGAGACGGGAGACAGGGAGAGAAAGAGGGGACAGGAGAACGAAGGGAGGAGAAGAAAGACGAAGGGAGACGGGAGACAGGGAGAGAGAACGAGGGGACAGGAGAACGAAGAGAGACGAAGGGAGACGGGAGACAGGGAGAGAAAGAGGGGACAGGAGAACGAAGAGAGACGGGAGACAGGGAGAGAAAGAGGGGACAGGAGAACGAAGGAAGGCGAAGAAAGACGAAGGGAGACGGGAGACAGGGAGAGAGAACGAGGGGACAGGAGGACGAAGGGAGAAGGGAGACGGGAGACAGGGAGGGCAGGGGGGGGGGGGCATGGCGCGTCGGGTGCGTGGCAACAAGATCTCCGTGGCCATGCCGGGCATACCGCAGTGTTGCCACAACGCGGTCACTATTTTTGAGGGGACACGTCGTCATAACTCCGAACCTTAAAATTGATCTCTTCAAAAGTAATTCATTTTTCATGTTTTCATTATCCGCTTTTTTCCTTTTCCATCATTTTTAAAAACGAATGTGTATCCACGCGCATGTACCCTGTTTACTAATGTGTGTACGTACGTGTCTCTATTACGAGCAATATGCTTAACAAAACAAAAACGCAAAAACTTATCAAGCCGCAAAAAAAAAGGAAAAATGCAATTAAAATTTCTGACAGTGACTTTGATAATGTAAACTGGTCCAAGACTTCGTTAAGTGCGTTTTAATTATTCAAAAAAGAGGATACATATATGCAAAGCGTAACTAATTACCTTCGCATAAAGACAAGTATAAAAAACCGTTTACGAACGCGAAGAAAAACAAATGACAGTCGATAAGCGTCCCGATACGATCAAACAGACGAAATATCGACAAACTACAAACGCGAACATTTAAACAATTAAAAAAACAATAACAAAACAAAAAAACACCATTCACAGCCCAATAACAATAACAAATAACAGCCCGTGCCCATAACACAACCTGCCAACAATAACAACAAATACACGTGGAACAAAACAAATAACGAGAGAAGGGAACCCACGGCCGCCCTCTCTTGTGCACCGAGTGTGGTCTTGCGTACTCCACGTGACCTAAGATCTGGCCGCTGACATGACCTTGCCCTCGTAACAACCGGACATCGGGTTATCTATCGTAATCTATCTTATCCATTTTCTCTCTTCTTCCTTAGACTTGGACTTACTCTTATTCTCATTGTTATTTTGATGACTCCTCTTATCAATATTGCCATTGCTATCATTATCGTATTATTTCATTCTCTCTCCCTCCCTCCCTCCCTCCCTCTCTCTCTCTCTCTCTCTCTCTCTCTTCTCTCTCTTCTCTCTCTCTCTCTCTCTCTCTCTCTCTCTCTCTCTCTCTCTCTCTCTCTCTCTCTCCCTCATTACTATCCACCTCCTCTTCTTTGTTCTTCCTCGGGATAATCTGGAATTACCCTGAAGTCTGCCACGGCCTTTGGGGGATGGAGGAGGAGGAGGAGGAGGAGGAGGAGGAGGAGGAGGAGGAGGAGGAGGAGGAGGAGGAGGA
>NC_091557.1:7818872-7826372 GCF_042767895.1 Penaeus vannamei | reverse complement strand
CATATATATATATATATATATATATATATATATATATATATATAGAGAGAGAGAGAGAGAGAGAGAGAGAGAGAGGGAGGGAGGAGGAGGAGGAGAGAGGGAGAGAGAGGGAGAGAGAGGGAGAGAGGGAGAGAGAGAGAGAGAGAGAGAGAGAGAGAGAGAGAGAGAGAGAGAGAGAGAGAGAGAGAGAGAGAGAGAGAGAGAGAGAGAGAGAGAGAGAGAGAGAGGAAAGGGGAGGGAGAGGGAAAGAAGAAAGAGAGAAGAGAGATTGAGTAAGAGGGAGGGAGGGAGGGAGGGAGGGAGGAGGGAAGGAGAGGTGAGAGGTAGAGAGTGAGAGTCAGAGTGAGAATGAGAGTGAGAGTGAGAGTGAGGAGAGAGAGTGAGAGAGAGCAAGTGAGAAAGAGAGAGAGAAAGTGAGAGAAAGAGGAGAGAGAGAGAGAAAGAGAAAGAGAAGAGAAGAGAAGAGAAGAGAAGAGAAGAGAAGAGAAGAGAAGAGAAGAGAAGAAGAGAAGAGAAGAGAAGAAGAAAGAAAAAAAAGAAAAAGAAAAAGAGAAAGAGAAAGAAAGAGAGAACGAGAAGGAAAATAAGTAAAAAGCGAGAGTGGTTCCCAGTCACCTCGGCTCCGGTTGCTGCTCGTTCTTGTATTGACGAACGCGACGAGAACCACATAGGAAGCATATTGGAGGACGGCCGTGAGCCACCGTTTGTTTGTTTGTTTGTTTGTTTGTGTAATCATTTGGTATTGTGTGTGCGTGTGTGTGTGTGTGTGTGTGTGTGTGTGTGTGTGTGTGTGTGTGTGTGTGTGTGTGTGTGTGTGTGTGTGTGTGTGTGTGTGTGTGCGTGTGTGTGTGCGGGGCCAGTGCATGCGATACGTGTGCATCTCCGTGATTACGTATGTGTGCATGTGTCCGGGAGTGTGTGTGCGTGCGCGTGTCCGCCTGTATGGGAAAGAGAAGGTAACGGCTATCACGGTTGGAAAGGAGGGGGAGGAGGGGGGGCCCGCGGGAGGGAGAGGGGAGGGGCGACCGTGACGCCTGGCGCCAACCTGCCGGCGGGTGTGGCGGAGGGGGAGGAGAGAGGGGACGGAGGGACGCGGGCGGGAGGGGAGGAGGGCGCGGAGGGAAGGCGGGGAGAGGGGAGAGGCTCGGCGCCACTAAGGACACAGGGAAATGCTTCACACCTGCTATCTCTCCCCCCAGTCCTCCCCCTCCCTGACGCACCCTTCCCTCCTCCTCCTCCCCTCCTCCTCCTCCTCCTCCTCCTCCTCCTCCTCCTCCTCCTCCTCCTCCTCCTCCTCCTCCTCCTCCTCCTCCTCCGCCCTCTCTCCTTCGCCCCCATTTCCTCTCCCCTCCCTCCGTGGCACATGCGCTCCCCCACCCCCACCCCCACCCCCACCCCCACCCCCACGCCCTTTCGCTGAACTTTCCCTTCCGAGCGCTCGCGCCCTCCGCCCCTCTCTTCCTCCTCTTTCTCTTCTCTTCCTCTTCCCTTCACTTCCCTTCCTCCATCTCACCCTTCTCTTCCTCCTCTTTCTCTTTCCTTCCTCCATCCCCCCTTCTCTCCCTCCCCTTCCTCTTCCCTTTCCTCCACCTCCCCCTTCTCCTCCTCCTCTTTCTCTTCCCTTCCTCTATCCCCCCTTCTCTTCCTCTTCCTTCACTTCCTTTCCTCCACCTCTCCCTTCTCTTCCTCTTCCTTCACTTCCTTTCCTCCACCTCCCCCTTCTCCTCTTTCCACAGCTGATTGTCTATGCACGTGGTGTTGCCTAGCTCCCTTCAACCCTTCTCCCCCAACATCCAATCCCCCTTCACACACTCCCCACCCCCATCCACTCCCCTTCAACGTCCACACCCCATCCAACCCCTGCCCACCCCCATCCCCCATCCATCCCCATCCACCCACCACACCCCCATACATCCCACCCCCGCCCACCCCACCCCCATCCAACCCCAGCCCCCCACCCCCACCCAACCCCCGCCCACCCCCACCCCCATCCAACCCCATCCATCCCCATCCCACCCCCACTACCCCCATACATCCCATCCACCCCCACCCCCCTCCATCCCCAACCAACCCCCGCCCACCCCCACCCCCATCCAAACCCCGCCCACCCCCACCCCCCATCCACCCCCATCCAACCCCCGCCTATCCATCTCCAACTCACCGTCTCCGTATGAGGTCTGTCTGTCACAGTGTGGTGTAACACGCGAACTTATGCTGGTTTCGTAAGGGTTGGTGCATTCAGGGAGAAGGAGAGGGAGGAGGAGAGGGAGAGGGAGAGGGAGGGGGAGAGGGAGGGAGAGGGAGGGGAGGAGGAAAGGGAGAGGAAGAGGGAGAGGGAGAGGGAAGGGAGGAGAGGAGGGAGATGGAGAGGAAGAGGAGGGAGGGAGAGGGAGGGAGGAGAGGAGAGGGAGAGGGAGAGAGGGAGGGGGGAGGAGGAGAGGAGAGGAAAGGGAGAGGGAGGAAGAGTGAGAGAGGGAGAAGAGGAAGAGTGAGAGAGGGAGAAGAGGAAGAGTGAGAGAAAAGACAAGACAGAAAGCGAACGAAAATAAAGAAAACCAAGGAAAAAGAGGAAAACCGACAAGCGACTTCAGCAAAGAAAAGGAAGGGGGAGGGAGGAAGAGGAGGGAGGAGGAGGGAGGAGGAGGAGGAGGAGGAGGAGGAGGAGGAGGAAGAGGAGGAGGAGGTGGAGGAGGAGGAGGAGGAGGAGGAGGAGGAGGGAACAGACAGGTGGGGGGTAGGGAGAAGGGTCAGTGTCTTTTGTAAACCGTTTACATTTCGCTCTGTTTCCGCTACACCGACATGCGACCATTTCTCCCCCCCCCCCCTGTTTGTATTCGTATCATCTCAAACTGTCTATTTCTGCGGTTCGCGGTGGTGTTACTGCCATCAGTGACGTCACTTCTCAATCGTGGTGGTGTTACTGCCATCCGTGACGTCACTTCTCAATTGTGGTGGTGTTACTGGCATCAGTGACGTCACTTCTCATTCGTGGTGGTGCTACTGCCATCAGTGACGTCACTTCTCAATCGTGGTGGTGTTACTGCCATCAGTGACGTCACTTCTCAATCGTGGTGGTGCTACAGCCATCAGTAACGTCACTTCTCAATTGTGGTGGTGTTACTGCCATCAGTGACGTCACTTCCCAATCGGACTTCCCAGCGAGGTCTCCTCAGTGATAAATCAAACCCTAAGTCGTGGCGATGTGTCTCTGCAGATTTCAAAGGCTGCCTCTCTCTCTCTGCACATATATACATACACATATACATACACACATGTTTAACTGAGAGAGAGAGAGAGAGAGAGAGAGAGAGAGAGAGAGAGAGAGAGAGAGAGAGAGAGAGAGAGAGAGAGAGAGAGAGAGAGAGAGAGAGGGAGAGAGGGAGGGAGGGAGGGAGGGAGAGAGGAAGGGAGGGAGAGAGGAAGGGAGGGAGAGGAAGGGAGGGAGGGGAGGGAGGGAGGGAGAGAGAGAGAGAGAGAGAGAGAGAGAGAGAGAGAGAGAGAGAGAGAGAGAGAGAGAGAGAGAGAGAGAGAGAGAGAGAGAGAGAGAGAGAGAGAGAGAGAGAAAGAGAGAGAAAGAGAGAAAGAGAGAGGAGGAGAGAGAGGAGAGAGAGAGAGAGGAAAGGAGAGGAGAGGAGAGAGAGTGGTAGAGAGGTAGAGAGGGAGGGAGGGAGAGGGAGGGAGGGAGGGAGGGAGGGAGGAAGGAGGGAGGGAGGGAGGGAGGGAGAGAGGGAAGGAATGAAGGAAGGAGGGAGGGAGAGAGGGAGAGGGAGAGAAAGAGAGAGCGAGAGAGAGAGAGAGAGAGAGAGAGAGAGAGAGAGAGAGAGAGAGAGAGAGAGAGAGAGAGAGAGAGAGAGAGAGAGAGAGAGAGAGAGAGAGACAGAGAGAGAGAAAGCGAAAGAGAGAGATAGAAAACGAAAGAGAGAGAGAGAGAAAACGAAAGAGAGAGAGAAAACGAAAGAGAGAGAGAGAGAAAACGAAAGAGAGAGAGAGAAAAAACGAAAGAGAGAGAGAGAAAACGAAAGAGAGAGAGAGAAAGCGAAAGAAAAAGTGTAAGCGAAATAGAAAGAGAAAAAAAGCGAAAGAGAAAGAGAGAAAAAAAGAGAGTGACAGATAAACAGATAAATAAGACACATACAGACGCAGATATAGATAACACCACACATCCACACTGACACATATACGTACAACAATAATAAACAATACCACACGTGATTAAGAAAAAAATAAAAACGCAAAGAAAACTTATCTAATCTCCGAGATATAAAATGCAATCACAAAAATGTCTCACACTTGACAGATAAGCATGTCAAGTGATGCGATGATGTATATGCAGACACTGGGAAACAGACAGACAGACAGATAGATAGACGAGACACAGACACACGAGATAAAAGGTGCAACAGTTAATATTAATAATAATAATAATAATAATAATAATAATAATAATAATAATAACATCAATCATAATACTAATAATGAAATGATAATGATGATAATGATAATAATAATAATGTTAAAAACATTAACAACAACAATACATGATGATGATAGTAAGAGCAATAATAATAAAAATAGTAGTAGTAGTAGTAGTAGTAATAATAACAATAATAATAATAATAATAATAATAATAATAATATTAATAATAATAATAATAATAATAATAATAATAAAAATAATAATAATAATAACAACAACAGCAAAATAACAACAATTATAATGATAACAATAACAATAACAATACTGCTACTACTACTACTACTAATAATAATAATAATAACAATAATAATAGCAATAACAATAACAACATTGTTGATGAAATGAAATTGATGATAATAGCACTAATACTGACACAGATAATGATAATAATAGCCAACAATACGATGAGTGTAACCGCTTGAGCCCCACATCCTCCGATTAAAAAAAAAAACATTTCTAAAAATAAAAAAATATACAAATAAAACGAAAACAAAACAAAATCGTTAGGGCAGCAACAAAAAAACGGATGTATGACGTCACCACCACCATCCCCGAAGTGATGTCACTCATACTCTCTCTCTCTCTCTCTCTCACACACTCATTCACTCTCTTATTCTTCGTCTCTCTCTTCTTCTCTTTTTCTTTCTCCTTTTCTTTCATTTTTTCTCATTTTTTTTAAATATTTCTCTCTCTCTTTTTCTCTTTATTTCTTTCTTTATCTGTCTGTCTGTCTGCCTGTCTACCTGTTTGTCTGTCTGCCCGTCTGTCTGTCTGTCTGTCTGTCTGCCTGTCTTTCTACCTGTCAAGTCAGTCTCACTCCCGCTCGCTCGCTAATCTCCTTACATCCGTCAGGTATTTCTCTCTCTCTCTCTCTCTCTCTCTCTCTCTCTCTCTCTCTCTCTCTCTCTCTCTCTCTCTCTCTCTCTCTCTCTCTCTCTTCTTCTTCTTCTTCTCGCTCTATCTGTCAGACCAATATGAATTACTATCATCAATATTACACTTATTATCAATGAAAACATCGTCACTACAAGTATGACAAAAAAAAAAAAAAAAAAAAAAAAAAAAAAAAAAAAAAAAAAACGAAGAATACAATAAAATAATATCCTTTAACAAAATCATTTTTCAAAGTCCAATAGGAGCAATAATACCATCATCAATACCAATAATATTAATGATATCGCCCACAAGACCAACAATAACAATATACATTAAAGCCAGCCTCTATTATATAATAATCATATAAAGCAGAGAACACCTGCGAGGTAGCACATGGGAAGGGGGGAGGGGGAGAGAGGAGGTGGGGGGGGGGGACTGGCGTCGACAGAGGTGATTTGATATTGATGATTCTCGCCCCTCCCCCCCTTCACATCACCCCCCCACCTCCTCCTCCCCTTCGCATCCTTCTTGACAGATAGGTGCAACTCACTCCCTTTCCCAAGCCCCCTTGCCATCCTGCTCACCCCTCCCCCCTTCCGTCCTGCCCTCCCACCCCCTCTCCTCTACCCCCCTTCCATCCTGCACTGGCCTCCCCCCTCTCCTCTGCCCCCCTTCCATCCTGCCCCGACCCCCCCCTCTCCCTCCTTCCATCCTGCCCTGCCCTCCCTCTCTCCTCCCCACCGTCCATCCTGCCCCCCTCCTCCTCCCCTTCCATCCTGCTCTCCTCACCCCTCTCTCACCTCCCCCTTCCATCCTGCTCTCCCCCCCCTCCCCCTCCTGTCACTCCGATAACAATATTCACCGCACCACACTAATTTACACCTCACTACACAGCACAATACTTACGAATTCAGAGCTAACACTGTATCCTGCTCTCGTAATAAATTCCACCCTCACTATACACTAAATTCATGACAATACATCTCATTGAATGGGGACAATGGTGCTAAACATGACAATTAAAGTGAAAAAAATATATATAATAATACGGAAATATATTACCATTGTTATTATTGTTAATCTTTGTTATTATCATTATTGTTATCATCACCATTATCATCATCATTAGTATTACAATTATTGCCAATAGTACTTGTAGTCGTAGTAGTAGTACCAGTAATAGTAATAATAATGATAATGATAATGATGATGATGATGATATTATATTATCAGTAATAATAGTAACGATGAAAATAATAAGAATGATAATAACTATAATAATAGCTATAGTAATGATGATGATAATGATACCCCCCCAAAAAAAAAAAAAAAAAAAACACAAATTCCCAGTGATAAATTTGTTGTGATAGTGGACACGTGATGATAATTTTAATTACGATACGATAAAGACTTTTTTCTTCTTCTTTTTTTTTTCTTTTTTTTTGGGGGGGGGGGGGGGCTTCTCATTTCCCTCCATTAGCCTTTTTTTTCTTCTTTTTTCTTTCTTTTTCTCCTTCGTCCGTTTATTTTCTATGTCTAATTTGAGGTTTGGTTTCTCTTCACTTTCTCCTATGCCCTTCCTTCTCTTCTTCGTTTCGCTTTCTCCTCTTGCATCCTCCCCTCTCTCTCTCTTTTCGCTGTTGTTTTTCCTTCCTCTACTTCCCCTTTTCACTCTTCCTCCCCCTTCTACTTAATCTCTATCTCCCTTTCCTACTTCTCTGTTTCAACTCCTCTCCCCTTCTCCTTTCTTCTTCTCCTCCTTCTTCTACGCCCCCTTTTATTATCCCTCCCCCTTCTTTTTCATCTCATTATTATTATTATTATTATTCCCCTTTCATTCTTCCTCCCCCTTCTCCTTCTCCTTTCCTACTCCCCTTTTCCTCTTCAAAGAACCTTTTCTATTTCCCCTTTTATCTTCCATCCCCCTTCTTCTTATTCTTATTCTTCCTCCTCCTCCCCTTCCTCCTTCTTCCCTTCCTCCTCCTTCTCTTCCTCCTCCTCCTCCTTCTCTTCTTCTTCTTCTTCATCTTCCTCCTCCTCCTCCTTCTTCTCTTCCTCCCCTCCTCTTCTTCCTCCTTCTCCTTCTTCTCCTCCTCCTCCTTCTTCTTCTTCTTCCCCCTCCTCCTCCTCCTACTTCTTCTCCTCCT
>NC_091557.1:7803872-7806372 GCF_042767895.1 Penaeus vannamei | reverse complement strand
CTTCCATTCGAAGCAGACTTCAATGGAACGGTCGCTTTTAACGGACTTTAATGAAACGGTCGCTTTTAACAGCCGTTTCGTCTTTCGCTGCTGATAAAACGTAATTGCTTGTTTATCGCCCCCTCGTGTTGTTGGCGCTGTTCTAACTCACTCGCCGTAAATATAATGTTATTGTGCCAGTCTCGTATTCAACATCTGATGCCGTGTTTTGGTTAAAGCATAAAACTAACAAAGTTACAGATAGCTCGTTAGATTAAGGCCAGTCACTTAATTAAATTGTATAAAAGGTTATATATACTGTACGTGTGTGTGTGAAAGGGTGTGTGCGCGCGTGGGTGTAAGTGTAAGTGGAGGTGTGGGCTTCGGTGTAGGTATTGGTGTAAGTGTAGATGCGGGTGTAGGTGTAGATGTAGGTGTAGATGTCGGTGTTGGTGTAGGTGCGTAGATGCTTGTGTAGGTGTTGGCGTGTGTGCGCGTATGGATGGATGTGTAGGTGTTGGCGTGTGCAAATGCTTCGGGAGCTCCGAGAATCTACATACAAGCATGTGCGTATCTACATAAATCAACATTCATGGATATACATTTGTCTTCATCATCTCAATTCTCAATAAAGGAAAAAAAAACAATAAACAGATAAATAATCCCAAATCAACTCGACACATATAACCCCCCACACCTCCCTCTCCCCCCTACCCACTCACCCCCTCCCAAACCACCAACCACGAGGAAATAGAGCGACATGCATCCGCACATTCCTGCCTCCTCCTGCCTTCTGCCCCTCCCGTGCCTGCCTGCCTCTCACTTGGCGCCGCTTGGTGTTGGCCGCGAGGAGTCCCAGCAGCGCACCGGCTATCGCAACTCTCATTATCGCTGTCTCTTCGTCTGTCAGTCTCAATCGGTGCTTGTGTCTCGCTTCTCGTTCCATCCGGCGTTTAGCGGGGGGTGGGGGGGTAAGGGGGAGAGGGGAGGGGGGGAGAAGAGGGAGAGGAGGGAGAGAAGGGAGAGGGGGAGGGGGGGAGGGGGAGGGGGAGAGAAGAGGGGGAGAAGGAGGTAAAGGTGAGGGGGGAGAGGGGAGAGAGGAGGGAGGCGAAGGGAGGGGGGAAGGATACAGGAAAGGGGAAAGGGGAGATGGGATGGCGAAGAGGAAGGGGGGAAGGAAGAAGGAAGAGGGAAGGGGAAGAAGGGAGAAGGAAGAGGATAGGATGGTGACCCTTGCTGCGTTCGTGTGACTACTTCTGATCGGCCTCTCGCTTGTCTTTTGTTTTTATTGGTTGTCTGGGTGGAATTCGTTTCGTTTTTCCTTTTTCTCATTTTACTGTGAAGGTCTTTCTTGTATCTGTTTCTCTGTCTCTTTGTCCCTGTCTCTGCCTCTCTGTCTGTCTCTCTCTCTTTCATTCTCACGCTCTCTCTTTCACTCACTTACTCTCTCTCTCTCTTTCACTCTCGCTCTCTTTCCCTCTCACTATCACACTCACTCTCTCTCTTTCACTCTCACACTCGCTCTCTTTCACTCTCACACTCGCTCTCTTTCTCTCTCACACTCGCACTCTCTCTCACTTTCACTCTCACACTCGCACTCTCTCTCTTTCACTCTCACCCTCTCTCTCTTTCACTCTCACCCTCGCCCTCTCTCTCTTTCACTCTCACACTCGCCCTCTCTCTCTTTCACTCTCACACTCGCCCTCTCTCTCTTTCACTCTCACCCTCTCTCTCTCTCTTTCACTCTCACCTTCACTTTCATTCTCACCCTCTCTCTCTTTCACTATCACACCCTCCTCTCTCACTCTCACACTCTCCTCTCTTTCACTCTTACACACTTTCTCTCTTTCATTCACTCACTCTCTCTTTCACTTTCAATCTCTCTCTCTCTCTCTCTCTCTCTCTCTCTCTCTCTCTCTCTCTCTCTCTCTCTCTCTCTCTCTCTCTCTCTCTCTCTCTCTCTCTCTCTCTTTCACCTAACTCTCTCTCTCTCTCTGCCCTCACCCTCTCTCTCTCTCTCTCTCTTTCTCTCTCACACTCTCTCGCTCTCTCTCTTTCACCCTCACCCTCTCTCTCTCTCTCTTTCACCCTCACCCTCTCTCTCTCTCTTTCACCCTCACTCTCTCTCTCTCTCTCTTTCACCCTCACTCTCTCTCTCTCTTTCACCCTCACTCTCTCTCTCTCTCTCTCTTTCACCCTCACTCTCTCTCTCTCTCTCTTTCACCCTCACTCTCTCTCTCTCTCTCTTTCACCCTCACTATCTCTCTCTCTTTCACCCTCACTCTCTCTCTCTCTCTCTTTCACCCTCACTCTCTCTCTCTCTTTCACCCTCACTCTCTCTCTCTCTCTTTCACCCTCACTCTCTCTCTCTCTCTCTCTCTTTCACCCTCACTCTCTCTCTTTCACCCTCACTCTCTCTTTCACCCTCACTCTCTCTCTTTCACCCTCACTCTCTCTTTCACCCTCTCTCTCTCTCTCTTTCACCCTCACTCTCTCTCTCTCTCTTTCAATTTCACACTCT
>NC_091557.1:7761372-7763872 GCF_042767895.1 Penaeus vannamei | reverse complement strand
CTTACAAAGAAAAGAAAACATCAATAATAACAGTAAACAACAGTACAAAAAATAGATAAAGGCACAACAAAGAAAAAAAACATCAATAATAACAGTAAACAACAGTACAAAAATAGATAAAGGCACAACAAAGAAAAAAACATCAATAGTAACAGTAAAAAAATAGATAAAAGCACAACACGCAGCAAAAATACGTGCTGAAAAAGGGACTCCTCTCAAAAAAAAAAAAAATAACGAAAAAACTAAAGAAAAAAAAAAAAAAAAAAAAGATGGAGAAACTTCACCCCGACATAAACACTTAATCCCCGCACCCTCAAGCACCCTACAGTGTCCAGAGCAAAGCTATGCCTTCGTCTCTCTCTCTCTCAGCAAATGCCAACACTTCACGGAGGCATCAGCGTGTATGTGTGTCTGTAAACACCTTGTGATTCCGTCGAGGGGGATGTAAGGCAGATGACGTCTAGCACAGAGGTCGCCTTCTTGTATGGTGGGGTTGGGGGGATGGGGGGAGATGGGTATGGGATGGGGGAGATGGGTATGGGAGGGGGCGGGTAAGGTATGAGATGGTGTGGGATGGGGGGGGAGATGGGCATGGGATGGGTATGAGATGGGGAGATGGGTAAGAGATGTAGGTATGGGAGGGGGGAGATGGGTATGGTATGGGGGGAGATGGGTACAGTATGGGGGGAGATAGGTAGTTGGAGGGGGGAGAGGGGGATGGGCATGGGATGGGGGGGAGATTGGTATGAGATGGGGTGGGGATGGGGGGAGATGGGTATGGGATGGGGTGGGGAGATGGGTATGGGAAGGGGGGATGTGGGTAAGGGATGGGGGGAGATGGGTATGGGATGTGGGGGGGAGATTAGTATGGGGAGGGGTGGGTAGGTATGGGATGGGGGGAGATGGGGTGGGATGGGGGGAGATGGGTATGGGATGGGGGAGATGGGTATGGGATGGGGGAGATGGGTATGGGATGGGGGGAGATGGGTAAGGAGGGGGGAGATGGGTATGGGGAGGGGGAGATGGGGAGGATGGGTATGGGATGGGGGGAGATGTGGTATGGGAGGGGGTGGGAGGGGGAGATGGGTATGGGAGGGGGAGATGGGGTATGGGAGGGAGGGGGGAGATGGGTATGAGATGGGGTGGGATGGGGGGAGATGGGTATGGGATGGGGGGGAGATTGGTATGGGATGGGGTGGGTGGGTATGGGAGGGGGGATGGGTATGGGAGGGGGATGGGGGGAGTGGAGGGGGGGGAGATGGGTATGGAGGGGGGAGATGGGTATGGGATGAGGGGGAGATGGGTATGGGATGGGGGGGGAGATGGGTATGGGGATGGGGAGATGGGTATGAGATGGTATGGGATGGGGGGGGAGATAAGTGTGGGATAGGGGGGAGGAGGAGGTAGGAGGGGGGGATAGGGTATGTCTCTGATGCCTCTTATCTGTCTGTTTTTTTTCTCTCTCTCTCTTTCTCTCCTTTCTTTCTTTTTTTCTCTCTGTCTACCTCCTTCTTTCTTTTTTTCTATCTTTTCTTCGTCTTTCTGGTTCGTTGTGGTGTGTGGAGAATTTGGGGACGTGTCTTTTTTTGTTGTTTTATCTGTTTTATTTCTCTTTCTCTCCTTTCATATATTTTCCTATGTTTTTTTAAGTATCTTCCTTTCTGTATGTGTCTGTCTCTGCTTGTATCTCCGTGTATATTTGTCTTTGTCTATCTCTCTTTCCCTTTATAACTGTCTATTTAGTTATCTCTCTTTATGACTTTCTGTTTAGTTATTTATTGTATTTATCTTTCTGTCTTTGTGCCTCCTTATATCCCATATAAGCTGCTCTTTGCCCAAGTCTCTATTTAGTTTCTTTGTCTCGGTCACATATACGAACGGTCAAACACACACATACATACCATACCACTTACACATCCACTGGCAGGTGCACACTTACAGTACAGAGACATGTCAAACCACCCACACTTCCACACACACACACACACACACATACATACACACTCTCTCACACACACCCATACACACACACACACGCAACCAGAAATACACACACACAAACAAATAAATACACACAAAAGTAAACAAATTCAAACAAGCACACAGCTATAAAAGCAAATACACACAAACAAACACATACACACAGACACACACACAAGCAAAACACACACAAACAAACACACACACAAACAAACACACAAACACACATGTACTCTCACGCACAAACAAACACACCCTCATCCACAGTGTACCTCCCACAAAAAAAAACCTCCCCCCCCCCCACAGATTATGAACCCGTGCTCTATTAAAGGGTCATGACATCTATCAATCAAAGAACACAGGAGTCGATCTGTCAGGGTATTTGGCTGCGATAAGAAAACGTGTCTGGAACATGTCTGCGGGAGAGTTCATGACCAGCGGTGTTAAGTAGGAAGGTTGAGGGGGAGAGGGGAGGAGGGGGGGGGAAGGGGAGGGGAAGGGGGGGTGAAGACGAGGGAAA
>NC_091557.1:7743872-7756372 GCF_042767895.1 Penaeus vannamei | reverse complement strand
CCCTTAAAAAAAAAAAAAAAAAAAAACCCCCAATAAAAAAATCTTATTTAGAAAACCCCCAAGGGGGAAAAAAAAAAAAAATTTAAAAACCCCCCCCAAAATCTAACCCAAACCCCCTGAGGGGGGAAAAAAAGGGGGGTTTTAAGAGGTTAAAGGGCGACAAAGGGATTGCTAACGGGGCCCCAATCCGGAGGGGGAAGGGGGGTTTTTGAAAAAATTTTTTAAACCCCCGGAGGAGAAAAAACCCCCAAAGGGGGAAAAGGGGGCTTTAAAATGGTTTTTAAGAGTAAGGTTTTTTCAAAATGGGGTTTTTGTGAGGGGATGGGGGTTTTTGGAGGGGAGGGGATTTGGATGGGGGGATTTGGGAGGGGGTGGGGAACCCGGGGA
The DNA here is from genome assembly GCF_042767895.1 of Penaeus vannamei. Taxonomy (NCBI): domain Eukaryota; kingdom Metazoa; phylum Arthropoda; class Malacostraca; order Decapoda; family Penaeidae; genus Penaeus; species Penaeus vannamei. Next base: position 7,755,985 of record NC_091557.1, on the reverse strand, counting down.
GGGGGTTTTTGTGGTAGATTTTGGGAGGGATGTGGATTTGGGGGAGGGGGGTTTTTGGGGATTGGGGTTTGGAGTGGATGGGGTATTTGGGGGGTGATGGGGGTTTTTTGGGGGGGGAGGGGACGGGGGATATGTGGGTTTTTTGGATTGGGAATTTTAGGGGGGGGAAAAGGAGGGGAGAAAATTTTTTTGGAAAGGGGGGGGGGCTTTTTTGGGGGGGATGGGGATTTGGGGGGTGGATGTGGATTTGGGGGGTGGTGGGATTTGTGGGTGGATGGGGGGATTTGTGAGTGGAGGGGTTTTTAGGGAGGGGTTTTTGGAGGGATTTTTTAAAGGGGGAGGGGTTTTTGGATGGGGGGAAAAAATTTGGGGGGGTGGGTTTTTGGGGGGAGGGGGCTTTTTTGGGGGGGAGGGGTTTTTGGATGGATGGGGGTTTTTTGGAGTGGTGGGATTTGGAGGGGAGGGATAAATTTATGGATGGGAAAGGAGGGGATTTTAAAATTTTGGAAAAGGGGGGGGGGGTTTTTGGGAGGAGGAAGGGGGGGGATTTTAAAGGGAAAAAGGGGGTTTTTTTGGGGTGGAAAAAGGGGGGTTTTGGGTGATGGGGAAAGGAGGGGAGGGGGATTTGGGAGGGGAGGGGGATTTGTAGGATGGGGGTTTTTGTGAGGAGGGGGTGCCCCCGATGGAGGGGAAAGGAGGGAGGGGTTTTTAAAAAGGGTTGGCAGGGGAGGAGGAAGGGGGATGAAGGGGGTTTTTGGAGTGAAGGGGGTTTTTGGGAAAACCCCGGGGGTTTTTTTGGGGGGATGGGGAAAAAGTATTAAAAATTTGGGAAAAGGGGGGAAAATTTAAAAGGGGGTTTTTTAAAAACGATATTTTGAGAAATTTTTTGGGGAAAAATTTTTTTGTGAAAAAGGGGATTTGTGAAAAGGGTTTTTAGGAAAAAGGTTTTTGGGGGAAAAAAATTTTTTTGGATGAATGGGGGTATTTTAAAGGGGAATTGTGGGAAGGAAAGGGGGAAATTGATTTTTTGAAATGGGTTTTTTTATAATTAAGTAGAAAAAGTGGGTTTTCTGTGAGAAATGTGGGTATTTTAAAAAGGGGTTTTTTAAGAAATGTGGATTTTTGGAGAAAAATTTGGGGGAGTGATTGGGGTTTTTTTGGGGGAAAAATTGGGGGGGGGGGGAAAGGGGAAACGGGGAAAAAAGGGAAAGGATAAAATTTTTAAAAAATTTTTTTAAAAAGAAAAATTTTTTTGAGAAAAGGGAATAAATGGGGGGTTTTTTTTTTATGAAAAAATTAAATTTTTTATTTATTTTCAAAAAGGGGAAAATTTTTAAAGGGGGAAAATCAGAGGGCCCCTTTAATTATTAAAATCCCAAAAAAAAATTTTATTTAATTAAAAAAAATTATAATTTAATAATATTATTATATAATTTAAAAACAAATATATAAATAATATATATATATTTAAAAGTTATTATTATTATTATATATATAACAATAAATATTATATATATATATATATATATATATATATATATATATATATATATATATATAAAATATATATTTTATATAATATTATTATATAAATTAGTATTAATATTAAAATTTTATATATATTTTATATATATATATATATATATATATATATATATATATATATATATATATATATTAATAATTTTTTTTTTTTTTTTTTTTTAAAAATTAAAAAATTTTCTATCTGTCGTTCTTTATATCTATCTCTATATATGTGTGTGTGGTGTAGTGTGTGGTGTACGTTGGTGTGTTTTTTTTTAAACCCCCAAAAAAAACACAAATAAAAAAGGTAAAGAAAAAAAAAAACAAAAAAAAAAACAAAACCAAAAAAAACCCCACATAAAAAAGAAAAAAAAAATGATGCCCCCCTTCCGATTATTTAATTTCAATATCAAGAATTCCCGGGGCCCAAATTTGGGGGGGGGAAAAATTTCCCCTTTTTAAATAACTTGGATAAAAAATTTTCGACCCCGGGCCCAAAAAATTAAAAAATTTTTTAAAAATTTTTTATGCGGGGGCCCTTTTTTTTTTTCAGAAAATTTTAAAAAGGGGGGGGCCACCCCCCCTTTTTTTTCCCCGGGAAATTGGGGTTTTGACGTCAATTGGGGGAATTTTTCCATGTCGATATTTTGGTAAAGGTTTTGGGGGAGGGGAAAACAAAAGGGGGAAAAAAAAATTTATCAAACCAGCTGGGGCCCCCTTCTGAATTTTTATTTTTTCTTTTGGGGGCTGTTTTCGCCACCCCTTTTTTTCTATTTGTTTTTTTTCTTCTTCGTTTTTTCCCTTTTTTTTGATTTTAGGGGTTTTTTTTTTTCTTTCCCTTTTCTCTCTCTCTCTCTCTCTCTCTCTCTCTCTCTCTCTCTCTCTCTCTCTCTCTCTCTCTCTCTTTTCCTTCCTCCCCTCCCTCCCCCCCCTTCCTCCCTTCCTTCCCCCTTCCCCTTTTTTTTTTTAAATTTTTTATTTTTATTATTATTATTTAATTAATAAAAAAACAAAATAAAAAAAATTACACACACACACACACAACAAATATATAATTTTTAAATATATATATATAAAAATTTTATATAAAACATTTTAATATAAAAATATATATTATAATATATAAAATATATAAAAAAAATAATATATAAAAAAATATAAAAAAAAAAATATAATATTAATATATTTTGATATACAATATTTTTTTTTAATATTTTTTTTTAATTTCTATATATAAAATATATATATATATAATATATATATATTTATTTTTTTTATATAAAAAAAAAAAAAAAAAAGGGGGGGGGGGGGGGGGGGGGGGGGGACGTTTTTGTGTGTGTGGGGGGGGGAAAAGGGGGATTTTTTTTGGGGGGGGGGGGGGGGTGTATTAAAATTTTTTTAAAATAATACATCCCAAAACATAAAAAGGGATACAAAAATTTAATTTTTTTAAAAAATTAAATAAAAAATTTTTTAAAAAATTTAAAATATATTTTAAAATTATTTTATTATTTAAAAAAAAAACTTTAAAAAAAAGGGTTTTTTTCAACGCCCCTTTCCCAAATTTTTCCCACGTTTTCCCCCATTAGCCTTCTTCTCTCTTTTTTTCCTTTTTCCCCCCCCAAATCCCCCCCCCCCAAAAAACCCCCCCCAAAACCCCCCCCCCCCCTTCCCCCCCTCCCCCCAAACCCTTTAAAAAAGGGTTAAACCCCCAAAATTTTCTTTTGAAAAAAAAAACCCCTTTTTCCCCCGGGGGCCAAATCCATCACTAGTGAAAAAGGGTTTTGCCCTGGATTTTGGGGCCCCGAGGGGAAAATTTTCCCAAAAAAAGGTTGGGGGCCCTTGAAGCGGGGGTCCGGGGTTAAAAAAAGGGGAAAAAATTTTCGATATTTGATTTTTTATCCCCCCAAAAATTTAGGTTTTGGGGATTATAAACCCTTTTTAAAATTATAAAAGAAAAGAAGTTTATGGGGTTTTTTTTTTGTCTTAAAAGATTTTTTTCCGATAAATGAGAAAAAAAATTTTTTAAAATTTGTAAAAAGTCTTTTATGATTTTTATAATTTCGGGGAATCTTTTTAAAAAAACACGGGGGTTTTTAAAAACATTTTTTATAAAAAAAAGGGGGAAAACCCTTATGTTTTTCCAAAAAAGGGGTGGGGAATTTTTGAAACCGCTTTTTTCATTTTTCCCCTTTTCCCTTTTCACCCCCTTTTTTTTTCCTTTTTTCATTTTTTCCCCCTTCCCCTTTTCCTTTCTTTTTTTTTTCCTTTCCCCCCCCTCGTTTTCCCCCTTTTCCCCTTTTTCCCTTTTCCCCAAATCCTTCCTCTCCCCTTTTTATTTCTCCCTTTCCCCCCCATTTTTTTTCCCTTTTTTTTTTCCCCATTTTTTTCCATTTTCCCCCTTTTTCCCCTTTTCCCCTTTCCCTTTTTAAAACCACCCCCCCTTTTACTTTTTTCCCTTTTAATTACTATGATCCTGTTTTTCGCCCCTTTCCCCCCCTTCCTTTTTTTTCCCTTTTCCTTTTGCCCCCCCTTTTTCCCCCTTTTCCTTTTTCTTTTTTCCCCTTTTCTTTTTTTTCTTTTTTTTTTTTCATTTGTTTTTTTTTTTTTTCCCCCCCTTTCCCCTTCTTTTTAAAATTCCCCTTCCCTTTTTTTTTTTTTTTTTATTTCTTTTTCCCCCTTTTTCCTTTCCCCCTTTTTCCTTTTTCCCCCTTTTTCACTTTTTTTCGTTTTTCCTTCCTCCTTTTCCCCCCCTTTCCCTTTTTCCCCTTTTTTCAAATTTTTCCCCCTTTTTTTCCCCTCCTTTCCTTTCTCCCCTTTTCACTTTTCTTCTCCCTTTCTTCCCCCTTTTCCTTTCCCCTTTCCAATTTCACCCCCCTCTTTTTTTCCCCTTCCCCTTCCTTTCCCTTTTTACCCCCATACCTTTTCATCTTCAATTTTTCCTTTTTTTCCCCCCTTCCCTTTTCCCCCCCCTTTTTTTTTTATTTTTTTCCCCCTTTTTCCCTTTTTTTCCTTTCCCTTTTTTCCCCCCCTTTTTCTCCCCCCTTTTATATCCCTCCATCCCCCTTCTTCCATACCCCTTTTTTTCCCTTTTTCCCCTTTATTTCTTTCCTCCTTCCTCCTCCCCCTCTCCCTCCCCTTTTTTTCCCCCTACCCCCCTTTTCCCTCCCTTTTTTTTTCTCCCCCCTTTTTCATTGATTTTTCCCCCCTTCTTCCATCCTCCCTTTTTCCCCCTTCGCCCCTTTCCCCTTTTCCACCCTCCCTTTTTTTCCTCTCCCTCTCTTCCTTTCCTCCCCCTCTCCCTTTTTTACCTCCCTCCCCTTTTCCTTTTTTCCTTTTCCCTTTTTCCCCCCAAACCCCATTTTCTTTGGTGATGGCGTCCACCCTGGCCCGGGGTGATTTTCCCCCGAGCCGGGAAGGGGCCCCAAGTCTAAGATAAATGAAAAATAGAAAAAAAAAGGAAAAAGAGGGGGGGGGAGGAAAAAAGGGGAAGAAGGGGGAAAAAAAGGGAGATAAAAGGGGGGGAAAAAAAGGAAAAGGAAAAGGGGTGAAGGAAGGAAAATAAAAATAAGATGGGGGAAAAAGGGGAAAAAAATTTTAAAAGATAATAAGGGAGAAAAAAGGGGAAAAGGGGAAAGGTTTGAAATAAATTAAAAAGGGAAAAAAAAACAACCCGGGGTTTTTTTTCATTTTTTTTTTTTTTCTCCCCCCTTTTTTTTCCCTCCCCCCTTAACCCCAAAAAAATAATAAATATCATGGCAAAAAAAAATACAAAAAACCCCCAACAAAAAACCATTGCTCAAAAAAATTCCACGAATTTCCCTTTTCCCAAAAAACCCCTTAGGGAACCCCAAAACTGGGGCTGGGGGGTGGGCGTTTCTGTTTAAAATTTAAAAACATTTTTCCGGGGAAAATTTAGGGGCCCCCAAAAATGGGACGGTGCCGGGGCCCGGGGGGGGGGCCCCCCAAACTCCCCGGGGGGGGGGGGGAGGAGGGGGAGGAGGGAGGGGGGGAAGGGGGGAAGAACCGGAAAAGGGAAAGGGGGAAAAGGGGGGGGGGATGAAAAAGAGAAAAAAAAAAAAGAGAATAAAATGCTTAAAAAGTGAATAAAAGAAAAGGGGGGAGTAAAAGAAAAAAGGGGAAGGGAGGACGGAAGGGGGATGAGGAGGGGTGAAAGGGAAGAAAAAAAAGGAAAAAAAAAGAAAAAAAAAGCAAAAAATAAAATTTTAAAAAAAAGAGGGGGGAAAAAAAGGGAAGAAAGGGGAGGGGGAAAAGGGGAGGGGACGGGGGAAAAAAAAATAAAAAAAAAATAAAGAGAGAAAAAAAATGTGTACAAGTGGGGAAATTAAAAGAAAAAAGAAAAGAAAGACAAGAGAAAGAGGAGGGGGAGAAGGGGGAGAAAAAACCCCGGGGAAAAAGGGGTTCCCCCAAGGGGCTTTGTCAACACCCACCAACAAAAAACCCCCATAGGGATAAAAATTCATTTTTTTTGACCTCAAGTTGAATTCCCAAATTTCAATTCCAGAATTTTTTTTTTTAAGTTTAACCCCCAAAAACAAATTTTTTTAAACTTTTATTCATTATGCAGTTTTTTTTTTTCAGTTTTTTTAAAAAGGGGTTTAAACTTTTTTTTCCCCCCTCTACTTTTTCCCCTTTTCTTCTATTCCCCTTTTTTGGCCCCCTTTTTACCCCTATCCCCTTTTTTTTTTAACAATGCTTTTTTCCCGAAAGATTCAGAAGAAAAAAAATTTTTGGGGGAATTTTTAAAAAAAAACTTTTAAAAAACCCAAAATAAAACCCCGCTTTCCCAAAAAAATTATAACATTCGGAAAAAAAATGGAAATCAAAACGTAAAAAAAAACCCAAAAAATATTTAAAAATTTAAGGGCAAGATATCAAAAATAAAATTTTGGTTTTCGGATTTAAAAAAAAAAAAAATGTAAATTTTTATTGATAAAAAGTAATATAAAAAGATAAAAAACCCAAAAAAATTTCGCAGATAAAAATGAAAAAAAAATTAAAGAAAAGAAAACGGGAAACTTTTAAAAAAAAAGGGAAAAAAATTTTTAAAGGGGTTTTTTTCCAAAAAAAAGGGAAAAAAACCCCCCCAAAAGAAAGAAAAAAAACGAAACCAATTTAAAAAAAAAAGATTAACCCCACCCAACCAATGGAAAAAAAAAATTTTTAAAAAAAACAAAAAGACGCACAAAAGAACCCAAAACCCCAAAAAAAAACAATTCATGACGAAAAAAAAAATTTGGGGGAACCAGAACATTTTTAATTTTTAAAGAGATCAGGAATTTAAAACCCAAATTTAAATCAAACTTGGGAAAATTTTGAAAATTTTATGGTTCTGGAAAAAGGTTTTTTTAAAATTTTTTGGTTTTTTTAAAAATTTTTAAAAAAGGGGGGAAAATTTAGGGGACTTTTTCCCTTTTAAAAAACAAAAGTATTTAAAAAATTTTAAAATTTCAATAATTATTAAATATATGTTTTAAAGTATATTTAAAAATTAGAGAAGTTTTACCCCCCTTTCCCCCGTATGGGAAAAACAAACAAAAAAAAACAAACAAACAAAAAAAAAAAAAAAAAAAAAAAAAAAAAAAAAAAAATAAATTAGGGGGAAAACCCAAACAGACCCAAAAATTTTTTTAAAAAAAAATAATAATTTTAAAATAAAGTAATAATTTCCTAAAATTTTTAAATTTTAAAGAGGTATTTAAAAAAAGGTTTAAAAATTTAAAAAAATGCACATAGTTAACAAAGTCCCCCCCTTTTAATCCCCAAATAGGGGAAGTCACCCCCCGCCTCCCTTTTTATTCAAAAAAACCAAAAACCCCCCCCCCCCTTTTAACCCTTTTTCCCCCCCTTTTACAACAGCAAAATAACAAATACACAAACAAAAAAATTTTTAAAAAAACAAATTTCCCCAACCCCCCCGATCCACCCACCCCCCCACACAATAAAAAAAAAAAAAACAAATGATCCACCCACCCACCCATAAAAAAATACAACAACAAAAGACAAAAATCCACCCCCCCCCACAACAAGTTTTCCAACCCCCCCACCCACCCCCACAACAAGGGGTCCCCCCCCCCCAGACACAAAACCAAAGGGTTTTCCCCCCCCACACACACACCGAATTTTCCTGCAAAAATTTTAAACCCCCCTCAATTCAGCTTTTAAAGGGAAAGGTGAAAAATGTTTTTTCATTTTTGGGGGTTGGGGAATAACATTTTTATAAAAAAAGGGGGGGGAAAAAAGAAGACCCAAATTTTAAAAAGAAAAAATTTTTTCACCGGATTTCCCCCATCATTTTCCATCCCCCTTTTTCTTTTTTTCCCTTTTTTCCCTTTTTCTTCCCCTCTTTTGCTGCCCCCCAAAAATTTTCCCCCTTTTAAAATTTTCCCCCTTTTTCCCCATTTTTCCTTTCACTATTTTCCCCCCCCTTTTTCTTCCTCCCTTTTTTTCTCCTTCCCCCCTCTTTCTTTCTTTTCCTTTTTTTCTCCCCCCCCTTTTTTTCCCTTTTTTCTTTTTTGTTTCCCCCCGTTTTTTTCTGTTTTTGGGGTTTTTGCCCCCCCCCATTCCCTTTGTTTTGTTTCCCCTCTTAATTGGGCTGTCATTTTGTTTCCTTCTCCTCTTTATTCCAAACCCCCTTTCACACAGAAGAATTCCTTTTTCTCTCTCTCTCTCTCTCCCTCTCCCTTTCTCTTTCTTTCCTTCTTCTTCCTCTCTTCCTTCCCCCCTCTCTCTTTTTTTTCCTTTTTTTTTTCGTCTCTGCCCCCCCCCACTTTTTTCTTTGCCCCCTTTTTTTTGTTTCCTTCTCTTTTCCCCCTTTTCTTCCCCCTTTTTTCCCCCTTTTTTTCTTTTCCAAACTTTACACAAAAAACCCCCCTTTCTCTTCTCTCTCTCTCTCTCTCTCTCTCTTCCTTTTTCCCCTTTTCCTTCTTTTCCTTCTTCTCTCTCTTCCTTTTTTTTCCCCCTTTTTTCTTTAAAATTTTCCCTTTCCCCCCTTTCTTTTCCCCCTTTTTTTCCCCTTTTGCTTTTTCCCCTTTTCCCAATTTTTTCTTGTTTCCCCTTTTTTCCTTCCCCTTTCCTTTCCCCTTTTTCCCCAAAACCCCTTTCAAAAAACGGCCCCCCCTAATAAAAATCTGTCATAAAAATTTTTAAATAATGCAAAATTCAGTTTTTACACAAAGTAAAAAAATTTTCCCACGGGGGGCCCTGAGAAAAAAGGGGGCCCCCCCCCTGAATTTAAACCAACAAGGTTTGGGCCCCCCGACTAATAACGGTGCCCATCCCTTTTGGGGTTTCCCCGGTAAAAATTTGAATGTCATGGATTTTGGTTCATACGGGACAGGGAGGGGAAAAGGGGAAAATTTTTTGGGGTTTTGCTTTTGTTTGTTCGGTATCAGAAATAAAGGTGCCCCAAAGGGAACCCCAAAATTAACCTACCAAACCCCCCGCACCAGTTCCATCGCCGTCCCCGGCCCAAAAAAAAATAAAGAACCCTTTTGTCCCAAAATAATGCCCAAAATGCCCCAAATACTCCCAAAAAGGGCATCACTGCCCAAATTTTCTTTTTTTAAACATTTTTTTTCATTCTGAAATTTTAATTTTCCCCCCTCCCCCCCCTTTATCCCCTTTTCCCCCCCTCCCCTTTTTTCCCTGGGGTCCTTTTCCCCCCTTTCCCCCCCTTAAAAAACCATTAATCCTCCCCCCCACCCCTCCTTCTTTTTTCCCCCCTTTTTCCCCCCCATCCCCCCTCCCCCCTTCAGGGGAAAAAAAAGCCCCCTTTCTTTCCCTTCCCCCTTTTTTTCCCCTTTACTATCCCCCCAAATTTTTGTCCCCTTTTTTTCCCCCTTTCCCCCTCTTTTTTTTTTTTTTTCTCCCATTTTTTCCCCCTTTTCCCCTTTTTTCCCCCTTTCCCCCTTTTCCCCTTACGCCTTTTCCCCCACTTTGCCCTTTTCCTTTTTTTTTTCCTTTTTTTTTTTTCCTTTTTTTTCCCCTTTTTCTTTTTTCTTTCCCCCCTTTCCCATTTTTTTTCCTTTTTTCCCCTTTTTCTTCCTCTTTTTTTTTTTTTTCCGAATTTTCCTCCTTTCCCCCCCTTTTGGACTGATTTTGGGGTTGGAAATAGGGGGGGTTTTTAAAACCCCTTTGGGGGGAAGAACAAGATGGGGGGTTTTGGGGAAAAGGGCCCCCGGGCCCCTCCCCCAATGTATGCCCCTTTTTTCCCTTCCCCTTTTCCCCACTCTCCTCCTTTTTCCCCCATTTTTCTTCCTTTTGCCTTTTTTTTTCCCCTTGCTCCCCCTTTTTCGATTTTTCCCTCACCCCCTTTTTTTTCGTTTACTTTTCCTTTTTCGTTCCCCTTTTAAAATATCCTTTTTTCATTTCTCCCTTTTCTCTTTTTTCCCCCTTTTTTTTCCCCCCCTTTTTTCCCTTTTTTTTTTTCCTTTTTCCTTTTCCCCCCCCCTTTTCCCCCAAAAATTTTTTAGGTTAACCCTTTTTGGGGTCTTTAAAGGGGGGTTTTTTTTAAAAAACAATTTCAAAAAAATGTTTAAATTTCCCTTTTAAAATTTTTAAAGCCAGGTTTTCTTTTAAAAAACCTTTTCCCTTTAAAAAAAATACAAAATACAAAACAACCGGGGTTTTTTTGGAGTTTACAGAATAAAAGATAAAAGGGGTAAGGGTGGTTATCACACACTATATAAACGTATGATTGTTGGGGGCCCCGTTAACACAATATTAATACCCATAATAAAACAAGAACCCCCTCAACTCCCGGGAAAATTAGTTTTTGGGGTTTTGGGGGCTTTTAAACCCGGAATTTTTACGTTATGGGAAATTTTTTTTCCCAATTTTTTAAATTTTGGTAATTTCCTTTTTAAAGCCCAAGGGGTTTTTCCCCTTTTCCCCCCTCCTTCCATCTTTTTTTTCAAAAAAAAATTTTGATATAAACCCCCCTTTCCCAAAAAAAAACAATCAAACCCCCTTTAAAACCCCCAAAAAAAAGGGTGTTGATTGCTTTAATTCGTGTGGATGCCATTTTTATCGCGCGTGACTTTTATCCCTTAAGGGGGGTTTTTTTACCAAAGATTACCCAAAAAAGGGGGGTTTTTTTTTATAGACCGAGGAAAAAGGGGAAAGGGGGGGAAGGAAAAAAAGGGGGGGGGAAAAGGGGGGGGAGGGGGGGTGAAAAAAACCGGGGGGGGGAGGAAGGAGGGGGGGAAGGGGAAAAAGGGGAAAAAAGGGGGGGGGAAAAAAGACCGGGGGGGGGGAGGGGGGAAAAAGGGGGGGGGGTTTTAAACAGACCAAAAGGGGGGGGGAGGAGGGAGGAAAAAGGGGGTTTTGGGAAAAAAAAAACCGGGGGGGGGGAGGGGGAGGGGGGGAAAAAGGGGGGTAAAAAACCCCGGGGAAAAGGGGGGGGAGGAGGAGGGGAAGGAGGGGGTTTTTGGGGGAAACAGACCGGGAGGGGGGGGGGGAAAAAGGGGGGAAAAAAAAAAAGGAGGGGGGGGTTTAAAAACCTGACGATTTTTTAAAAAAAACTTCCTTTTAAACCTCCGGGCCCCCAAAATTGGTCCAGGTTTGGGATCTCGTCCAAAGGGCCCTACGCCCTGAAAAAAGTCTTTGGGGGAAAAAAGGGGGGCCCCCGGGGGAAAGGGGGGAAGGGGGAAAAAGGGGGGAGGAGGGAAAAAAAAGGAGGGAGGAAAAGGGAGGGAGGGGGGAACCCCAAAAAAAAAAAGGGGGGGAAAAGGGGGGGAAAAAAAAATGGGGGGAAAAAAAAAAGGGGGGAAAAAAAAGGGGGGGGAAAAAAAAAAAAAAAAGGGGAAAAAAAAAAGGGGGGAAGGAAAAAAAGGGGGGAAAAAAAAAAAAGGGGGGAAAGGGGGAGAAAAAAAAAAAGGGGGGGAGGGGAGGGGAGGGAAGGGGGAGGAGGGGGGGAAAGGGAAAAGGGAAAAGGGAAGAAAAAAAAAGAAAAAAGAGGGGGGAGGAAAAAAAAGGGGGAAAAGGGGGGAGAAAAGGGGGGAGGAGGGGGGAGAAAAAAAAAAAGGGGAAGAAAAAAAAAGGGAAAAAAAAAAAAAAGGGGGAAAAAAAAAGGGGAAAAAAGGGGGAAAAAGGGGGAAGGGAGGGGGGGGGGGAGGTAATTTTTAAAAAGGGGAGGGTGAAAAGGGAAAAAAGGAAAGGGGAAAAAAAGGGAAAAAAAGGGGGGGGGAAGGAAAAAAAAGGAGGGGGGGAAAGGGGGGAAAAAAAAGGGGGGAAAGGGGAAAGAAAGGGAAAAGGGGAAAAGGGGGGGGGGGGAAAAGGGGAAAAGGGAAAAAGGGGGAAAATGGAGGAGGAAAAAAAAAAAGGGGGAGGGGAGGAAAAAGGGGTTTGGAGGGGGAAGGGGGAAAAGGGGGTTAAAAAAAAGGAGGAGGAGGAGGAAAAAAAAAGGAGGGGAAAGGAGGAAAAAAAAAAAAAAAGGGGGAAAGGGGGAGGGAAAAGGGGAAAGGGGGGGGAGGAGGGAAAAGGGGAGGGGGGAAAGGGGGGGAAAGGAAAAGGGAGGGGTAGGGGGAAAAAGGGGGAAGGGAGAGGGGGGACGGGGGAGGGGGGGG
>NC_091557.1:7736372-7738872 GCF_042767895.1 Penaeus vannamei | reverse complement strand
CTTTTTTTTCCCATTTCTTTTACTCACACAAAATATCACATTTTTCAGAAAACATACACATGTGCAGGCATATATATGCAGACACATCCACCCACCCACACACACACACTCACAAAAGACCCCATGGCACTTCTCTTCCCCCTTCCCCCCTTCCCCCCCTTTCTTTTTTCCCCTTTTTTCCTTTTTTTTTTTTTTCCCCCCCCCCCCCCCCCCCCCCCCCCCCCAAAAAATTTTTACAAAGGGTCAGTAACATCTTTGTTTTTTTTCTTTTAAACCTTTCTATTTAATCTTATTTCAAAACAGGTTAGCAACAAGCTTGCCATTATAGAAGACTTGATTTCCTATGTATGTATGTGTGTGCTTACTTACATGTATCTCGTGTCTGTACATATCAGAAGTATCCTTATCAGAACATTTGTCATAGCATCAGTAAATTGTTACGAATATCATAACCATAATCATTATCGCTCTCACTATCATTATCATTATATTTATCACCACGTATTAATTATCGTCACCTCTATCATCACCAGTCATTACCATATTTTCAAATCTTATCATTAGACTCACTATCATTATCAATATAATTATATCACGATCATCATCATCATCATCATCATCATCATCATCATCATCATTCTGCACCTATTTCGCGTCAATTTATTCTCACAAAATAAATTAAATCATTCTTCAAAACGAATGTCTTTTTTAAGACGTATTAAAGAAAACAAATTAGATTTTTTTGAGAATAAGAAATTCGAAAATGTTCTTGTAAACATTAGACTTTCCGAGCGTGAAGAAAGAGAAAGGGAAGGAGGAGGAAGAGAAGAATTGTAAGAAAAGATAAGGTAAAAGGTAGAAGGGGAAGCGAGGGACAAGAAGAGGGAGACGGAAGGATAGAGGAAGACAAACTGAAAGGAAAGACAGATGAGGAATAGGATAGGAAGGGAGAGAAAACAAGAAAGATGGGAGAAAGAGGGAAAATGGATAAATGAAGAAGAGTAAAAGGAGGAGAGAATAAGAAGACAGACAGAGGGAAAAAAAGAGAAGTTTGGGGCGGGAAAAAAAAAAGGAAAAAAAAAGGGGAAGTGGCAAAGGGGAAAGAAAAAAAAGGGGGGAGAAGGAGAAAAAAGAGGAGGAAGCAAAGAGGAGAGAAAGAGAGAAGGAGGAAAGAGAAGAAAAAAGAGAAGAGGGACAAAAAGCAAAGGCAAGAGAGCTTTAAAGGGGAGAGGAAGGGAAAAAAAAAAAAGAAGAAAAAAAGACAGAAAAAAGAGGAAAAAAAAAAAAAGAGATGAAAAACATGAAAAGGTGGAGAAATTGAAGAGAAAATGGGGGGTGAAGAAGGAAAAGAGGAGATGGAAGAAGATGAACATGTAAACGGCGATAAAGACTGGAGGAAAGAGAGAAAGGAATGAAAAAGAAGAGGAGGAGGAAGAGATAAAAGGAAGAAAAAGGAAGAAAACAAGAAAAACGAAAGGAGATACGAAAAAAAGGAATGCCAAAGGAAACAAGAGAAGAAGAAGAAGAAAAAAAGATAACATGGGGAATTACAAGAAAGAGCGAAGATGAAAAAAAGAAAAAAAAAAAACGTAAAGACAAGAAAAAAAAGGGAAAAAAAAAGAAAAAAAAAAAAGAAAAGAAAGAAAAAAGAAAAAAAAAAGAAAAGAGAGAAGAGAAGAGGGGGAAAAAAGAGGAAAAGAGAGAGGGGGGGGAGGGGGGAGAGAGGGGGGGGGGAGGGGGAGAGAGAGAGAGAGAGAGAGAGAGAGAGAGAGAGAGAGAGAGAGAGGGGGGGGGGAAGGGAGAGAGAGGGGGGGAAAAAAAAAAAAAAAAAAAAAAAAAAAAAAAAAAAAAAAAAAAAAAAAATAAAAAACTTAAAAAAAATAAAAAAAAAAAAAAAAAAAAAAAAAAAAAAAAAAAAAAAAAAAAAAAAAAAAAAAAAAAAAAAAAAAATACAAAAAAAAAAAAACAAAAAAAAAAAAAAAAAAAAAAAAAAAAAAAAAACCCCAAAGACAACATTATCTATTTAAATTACCCCATTCTATTTTTTTACTAATGCAAATCGCAAATGAATAACAATGAAAAATACAACAAAACAATACACCTTAATTAGGAAAACTTAATTGATGTGTCAAGCCAATTTGCATACAAGCCGAGACTAATTAGCAAAAAATAGTACTATTTTTCAGGTAAAGTTTCCATTCTTATCTGTAGTTGTTCCTGTTACAATTAGTAGTGCGATTATAAATATCTTTATTATCATCATTATCATAATCATTATTCTTATCAAACAGTAGATTCAATGGCAATAATCATTAATAGCATAATCATCATTGCTGCTATTATCGGTCCTGCTTTTGGCAATAAGTGTCAAGGTAACGCATAAATTTTATAAATTTCTGTAAATCAAAATTCCAGTTACGTATTATTATCCCCCCCCCCTTTTTTTGTGACGGAATGGGGGGGGGGTGATATGTACGTGTGTTTTGTATTGTTCTTTATG
>NC_091557.1:7728322-7730872 GCF_042767895.1 Penaeus vannamei | reverse complement strand
GGGGGGGGGGGGGGAGTCAGGAGGGACGTAAGGTGCATCTTCGAGGAGGTGGCTGGCCGTCCTTGGTGTCCTGCTTCAGGGTGGTGCGATGGTGGGTGGGGGGAGAGCGAGTGGGAGGAGGGAGAGGTCGGGAGGGGGTGGGGGATGGGGGAGGTTGTAGGTTGGTCTGGAGGGGGAAGGGAAGGGAGGGAGGCACTGACGGGAAGGGAAAGAGGGTGGTGGGGTGGGGAGGGGAAGGGGAGGGGGAGGGAAGAGGGAGGGAGAGGAGACAGGGAGGAGAGGAAAGAAGAGGAGCCAAGAGGAGGGTGGAGAGTGTGACTGAGAATGCTGCTGGGGAATAAGTAACACCTCCACCCCTCCTCCTCCTCCCTGCTCCTCCCTCCTCCTTCTCCCTCTCCTCGTCCTGCCCTCTTCTTCCTACGCCCTACCCCCCCTAAACCCCAGAGCACCCCACAAGGAGCCTGGAGATGTCCAGGAACTCTGCGGCGATGCGAGCAGAAGCGAGGAGGGGGGGGTCTGAACGCGTCCTTCCTTCCCTTAAATCGTCCCTTCCTTCCCTTCATTCCTTCCTTGTTTCCCTCCCTTCCTTTCCTCCTTCCCTTACTTTCCCTCCTTCCCTCCCTTTCTTCCCTTTCCTCCTTCCCCTCCTTTCCTCCTTCCCTCCCTTCCCTCCCTACCTCTCCTCCTTCTTTCCCTCCCTTTCTCCCCTTCCTTCCCTTCCTTTCCTCCATCCCTCCTTCCTTCCTTCCTTCCCTCCCTTTCTTCCCTTCCCTCCCTTCCTTTCCTCCATCCCTCCTCCCTTCCCTCCTTCCTTCCTTCTCCTCCTTCCCTTCCCTCCCTCCCTTCCTTCCTCCCCTCCTTTTCTTCCCTTCCCTCCCTTCCTTCCTTCCTTCCCTCCCTTCCCTCCCTCCCTCCAGCTCCTCCTCCTCAGCAGCCCAAATCGTGTTGTCATAACGGCTCTGAGCGCACGCCGAGGGTGCAACTTGAGCCACGGGTTAAGTCCCACTCCCCTCGCTCCTCCTCCTCCCTCTCCCCTCTTCTGGCCTTTCTCCTCTCTCCCTTTCTCCCCTCTTCTGGTCTCTCCGGTTTTCCCTCTGCTTTGCCGTACTCCCCTCGCCCTTCCTCTAACTCCCACTCTCCTCTCGTCTGGATACTTCTAGTTTTCTCTCCCCTCTTTCTCCCCTCACCTCGTTCCTCTTTACTTCTCTCTCTGTTTCACCACTTCATTATCTTCCTTCTCTTATCTCAGCTCCGTTTCTCCCTAATCTTCCTTCTTTACATCCATCTTACTCTCTCCTCCACTCTTCCTTTTCTTCTCCTCCTCTTGCACCTTCTTTTTCTCCTCCTCCATCTTCCTTTCCCCTCTTCCCCTCTTCCTTCTTCTTTCCATCCCCGTCTCCTACTTTTCTTCTTCTTTCTCACCCCTACTCCTCCTCCTCTATCTCCTTCGCCTCGTCCTCCGCCTCCTCTTTCTCCTCCTCCTCTTTCTCTTCCTCCTCCCCCCCTTCCCCTCCTCCACCCCTATTCTCCTCTCCGTCCTCCACCTCCTTCACCAGGCAACGCACAGGAAATAGTTGTTGGGTAACTCTGAGGCGGCTCCATGTGGTCATCACCGGGCACTCCCCCAAACCTCACTATGCCGGCCGTGACCCTAGCACCAACCAGGGCCTTGTTCCGACGAGGCTCTAGGTCTTTGGTTCCAATGAGGCGCCGGTCAGACATTGTTTAAGGCCCTGACACCGTCTCTTTCTCTCTGTCTCTGTCTCTGTCTGTCTGTCTGCCTCTTTCTCTGTCTCTCTGTCTGTCTGTCTCTGTCTCTGTCTGTTTGTCTGTCTGTCTGTCTGTCTGTCTGTCTCTCTCTCTCTCTCTCTCTCTCTCTCTCTCTCTCTCTCTCTCTCTCTCTCTCTCTCTCTCTCTCTCTCTCTCATCTAGGCACTGTTGCGGCACTACCTAAACCACCACTACATCACAAGATTGTGTTGGCTCCAGGTATCAATCATGGGTTTTTTCTAACAGTGACCAAGTCAGTGACAGCAACCATACATGCTCTGCTATATTAACCAAGCTCCTTTCACCAACCTTTTTCCCAAACTAGGGCTCTAGCACCAACCACAACACGGGTCTGGCATTCATCAAGATCCTGGCATCATCTCTGGCATTGTTCAGGACCTTAGCACCAATCACTGACACTGAGGCAACCGTGGTACAGTTCTCACAATTAAGAGATTAGTATTCTTAGTATCTATGGTAATGGCAACAGTAAATCAAACGAGCCCATTAATATTCATATTTTGAAAGTTTCAATTAAATCTTTAATATCGATTATTGAGAAAGATATGAATAAGAAGAGATAAAACAAAACAAAAAAATAATAATATTTCGACGTCGTGAAAACAAAATCCCTCCCAAAACCTGAAAACCTCGAATGAAAATGAAGTGCTCAACAGACCCCCTTAATTGCACCCACTCGTAAGCATCTTATTGTGCGTCTCTCTCCAATTACCGTAGCGCTTTCTCTACATAACTGCTTATCAAGTGCCTCGCCCAGTG
>NC_091557.1:7713322-7718322 GCF_042767895.1 Penaeus vannamei | reverse complement strand
TGTTATCTTTATATTTCTTATCTTTATCTTTTAAACTTGTCTCTGTCTTTTTATCTTAATTTTATTATTTTTATTTTTGCTTATCTTATCTTTATCTTGTTTATCTGATCTTAATCTTCTTATCTGATTTTCTATATTTTTTATCTTATCTTTGTTTTAGGATCTTATTATTATTTCTTTATTTTTATCTTGTCTTTTAAAATTTTCTTGGCTTTATCTTTTCTTAATCTGATCTTTATCTTATTTTTTTTCGTAATTTTTATGTTATCGTTATGATATCTTATCTTTATATTTTTTTATTTTCTTTATTAATTTTTATCTTATTTTTAACTTTTTCTAATTTTGTTTTTTATTTTGTTCATGTCAACTTTTTATTTTTTCATCGTATTTGATCTTTTTAATCTTGTTTTATCATCTTTTAAAGTCCCAACTTTTATTTTCTGTTTTATATTTATCTCTCTTTTATCTCATCTCTGTCTTTTTTATCCTATCGTTATTTTTCTCTCTAATCTTTATGTTTTGATCTTTATGTATTTTTATTTTGTCTTTCTTTCTCTATCTTGTCTTTATCTTTTTTTTTATCTTATCTCTATCCTTTTTTCTTATCTTTATCTTTTTATTTTATCTTTATTCTTGTTTCTTATCCTTACCTGTTTATCTTACATTTATCTTTTTTCATCTCGTCTTTGTATCTCATTCTATCTGTCACGTTATCACTTGTGCTGTAAATGTTATCTTATCTAGTTATTTTCTATATATTATCTTGTGTTATGTTTGTGTTATCTAATCTTAGATTATCTTTGGTATCTTATCTTGATTTCTTTTTGATATCTTATCTTGTGTTATTTTGGTATCTTCTCTTGAGTCATCTTTGGTATCTTGCATTAGTTTTTTTTGTATCTTATCTTAAATTATCTTTAGTATCTTATCTTGAATTATCTTTAGTATCCTGTGTTATTTTTGGGCATCTTAAAATATCTTTGGTATCGTATCTTGTGTTATCTTTGCTATCTTCTCCTGTATTCTTTGTTGTCTTATCCATTGAATATGATAAACTATAATTATGAAACCTCATTGTCTTCACTAAAAGCAAAAATCAATTATAAACACACTGATAGAATTAAAACAACCTAAATAAAGAAATATGTAGACAAAATAAAAAAGATTAATTTAATAGATGGATAAAAAAAACACCATATCTATCTGTCCAATCATTCACTAACTTCTAAATGAATTAAAGATTTATTTGTCTTGAAATGTGTGTATTCTCCTCTAAATATTATACATAAACAAAAATGATAATGACAACCATAACAATAATAGAAAATTATTCTATCGATAGTAGAGACAACAGCAATAAAGATAGGAACAACATTTAAAACAACAACAATAACGATAGTAAAAACAGCAATGACATTTACAACAACAACAACAACAAAACAGCAACAACATTTACAACAAAATAATAAAAATAGAAACAATATGTACAACAACAATAATAAAACAGAAACAACATTTACAACAACAATAAATCAGCAACAACATTTACAACAACAACAGCAATAAAGCAGCAACAACATTTACAACAGCAACAACAGCAACAGCAACAGCATTTAAAACAAAATAATAAAAGCAGTAACAGCATTTACAACAAGAACAACAATAAAAACAACAACAACATATACAACAACATCAACAACAACAAAATTTGAAACAGGAACAACTGGACGCCTTAGTGCGATAGATCTCCTCTTCCATCACCAAGTCCCTCCCTTTTCTCTCCCCTCCTCCTCCTCCTCCCTTCCCCGCCTCCTCCACAACCCCTGCCTATTTTAGTCACTGCCTTCTCACTAGTTCACTCCACTCTAGTTTTTTTTTTATTATTATTTCTCTCCCCCTCCTCTTCGGTCTGCTTTCTCTCTGTCTTTCTCTGTCTGTCTGTCTGTCTCTGTCTCTGTCTCTCTCTCTTTCTCAATCTCTCTCTCTCTCTCTCTCTCTCCTCTCTCTCTCTCTCTCATCTCTCTCTCTCTCTCTCTCTCTCTCTCTCTCTCTCTCTTTCTCTCTCTCTTTTTCCTCTTTCTCTATCTCTCTCCCTCTGTTCCTCTCTCTCTCTCTCTCTCTCTCTCTCATTCTCTTTCTTTCTCTCTCTTCATTCACCCTATCCTCTCCCCCTTCTACCTTATACCCTTCCTTACTCACCCCCCCCCCCCTTACGCCCTCTCATCCATCTCCACCCTATCTCCTTACTCACCCTCCCTCCCCTCCACCCCCACCCCACCCCTCCCCCTCCCCACAACCCTTCCTCATCTCCCCCCCCCCACACACACGCCTCCATCCTCACTCCTCTCCCTCCCCTCCACCCGTACCCCTCCCCACACCCCCTCCTCTCCACAACCCTTCCTCATCTCCCCCCCCCCCCAATGGCCTCCATACTCCACCCCCCACCCCTCACCCCCACCCCCCACCCCCACCTCACGTCATCAGCGGGCGTTCCTCTCTGTCAGCGCTCAGCGATACGGGCGTAGTGTCAGCGGGACGTCTATTTAATACACATGCTGACTGACACGGCGCGGCAATTGTTAGGTAGTCGTCAGCCATTCCGTCAGCCGTCAGTCGTCGTCTTCTCGTCAGCCGCTTCGTCAGCTTCGTCAGCCATCATCCTCGTCAGCCGCTTCGTCAGCCTCGTCAACCATCATCCTCGTCAGCCATTCCGTCAGCCGTCAGTCGTCGTCTTCCTCGTCAGCCGCTTCGTCAGCTTCGTCAGCCATCATCCTCGTCAGCCGCTTCGTCAGCCTCGTCAACCATCATCCTCGTCAGCCATTCCGTCAGCCGTCAGTCGTCGTCTTCTCGTCAGCCGCTTCGTCAGCTTCGTCAGCCATCATCCTCGTCAGCCGCTTCGTCAGCCTCGTCAACCATCATCCTCGTCAGCCATTCCGTCAGCCGTCAGTCGTCGTCTTCTCGTCAGCCGCTTCGTCAGCTTCGTCAGCCATCATCCTCGTCAGCCGCTTCGTCAGCCTCGTCAACCATCATCCTCGTCAGCCATTCCGTCAGCCGTCAGTCGTCGTCTTCTCGTCAGCCGCTTCGTCAGCTTCGTCAGCCATCATCCTCGTCAGCCGCTTCGTCAGCCTCGTCAACCATCATCCTCGTCAGCCGCCAGTCGTCGTCTTCTCGTCAGCCGCCAGTCGTCGTCTTCTCGTCAGCCGCTTCGTCAGCCTCGTCAGCCATCATCCTCGTCAGCCGTCAGCACAGAGGATATTTAATATTGTTTAAAGGAGAGTTTCTGTTACGCACGGACGCTGACTCGTCTCGAAACTCGATGAATATTCGTGGTTTTACGGTTAACTTTTATTGTTACTTTTATCATTTTCATTAAGATGGTGATGATGAATCTCATTATTGTTGCTGTTGCTGGTGTATTTTCATTATCGTTGTTATGGTTATGGTTATTATAGCTTTTTTGTAATTACCTCCTTTATGATTATTATCTTTATCATTATTATCCTTATTACTTTTATTACTGGCACTTTTAATGTTATTATTGATATTATCATTTGTTATCATTATTATTGTTATCATTATCATTGATCAGTTAATGATGTCATTATTATTTTTGCTATCATCATTATTATCATTATAATAACTTTGTCTTTATTTCTCTTTTTCTTATTTTTCTCTTTTTTTCTTTTTCTTATCTTTACCTTTTCATTTTTTCTTTTTTTCTTTTTTTTCTTTATCTGTTTATCTTTTTCATTTCGTCTTTGTATCCTATTCTATCTGTCATGTTATCTCTTGTGTTATAATTGTTATCTTATCTTGTTATTTTTGGTATCCAATGAGAGTTCAATATCTCTCTCAAAACTGGTACCATCTGGCAAAAAAGAAAATGAAAATGAAATGTAAAATACAAAAAAAAAAAAAAAAAAAAAAAAAAAATTCCCTTTCTTCCCGTAAACATTTTGTTCTTAAAATCATATTCACATTTTACTCTCCCATTTCCTTTTTTTATTATTATTATTTCTTTTTTTTTAGTGACCTTTTTTTATTAATCATTTTTTTTTTATTGTCCTACATACCCTACCGTTGTATGTCTTCTCCCTGCAACGCGCATGTGGTAAGTGAAGACGTAAATAGAGGCTATATTCCCGTGAAGTAAACACTGCTGGTCGAACGCTGTCTGTTCCTTGGCTGACTTACACATCGACCTTTGTCTCAGAATTTTACAGCTTCATTTATTTATTATTATTTTTTTTTTTTTTGTCCATTGTTCTTTTTTTCTTTCTTTCTTTCTTCCTTTTTTCTTTCTTTCTGAATTTTACAGCTTCATTTTTTTTTTTGGTCAATTGTTCTTTTTTTCTTTCTTTCTTCCTTCCTTTTTTCTTTCTTTCTCTCTGAATTTTACAGCTTCATTTTTTTTCCATTGTTCTTTTTTTCTTTCTTCCTTCCTTTTTTCTCTCTTTCTCTGAATTTTACAGCTTCATTTTTTTTGTCAATTCGTCTTTTTTTCTTTCTTTCTTTCTTCCTTTATTCTTTCTTTCTATCTTTCTCTTTCTTACTTTCTTTTTTTTCTTTTTTGTATTCTCTCATACTTACTTTTAGGTCTTTGTTCACAGCTGTCCGTGTGTCAGCCTAAGGAGAGGAATATTGAAGGAGGTTTTATATATTCTTAAAAATAGTAGTGATGATTGTTAATAAAATGGTATTAGTATTACTGTTGATAATAGCAATAATGGTAATAATTATAAAATAATGTCAGTAATAATAACAACAATGATAATGATACTTTTTGTAATAAAGAGGATGATTACAATAATAACAATGAGGACAATGATAGTAATAATAATAATGATAATGATAACAATAATGATAACATTAGCACCATCAATGATGATAGTAATGATAACGATAATAACAGTAATGATAATGATAACGAAAACAACTAAACAACTGTAACGACAACAATAATGATAATGATAATACTACTACTACTAATAATAATGATA
>NC_091557.1:7683322-7685822 GCF_042767895.1 Penaeus vannamei | reverse complement strand
GGCAAGCAGACGGGATAGAAAATGTAGAGATTGAGCATATGAAAGGTGAATTTGTCTATCATAGCTGAAACACTTCAAGGTGTGGATGATAAGGTCGAACATCCAAGAAGCTGAAAAGAAAATACAGACCAGATAGTGATAATATTCTAGAACTAATACTTCAAATATTTTCGAAGGCTGTGGCAGAAGGGCATAACACCAGAAGAGCTCGAGTGTGCCCGTGGCAAAACCCTCTAAAGGGAATCCTAGGAGAAAGACAAAATTAAAAACTTTTGAATTATCCCCCTATATAATCCCACTACTTTCCTGCAAAACATCTCTCCAAAGTACTCTGAATTCCGTCGAAAAGTCCACAATGGAACAAAGGAACAACATCCCTCCTCCCTAAAGACAATGATACCAAAAGTCCTAAGTACTGGAATACACAAGCCTATATTACCTATCTCAGTGCAACATATAAATTAAGCTCTATCTTGACTGAATGATTCAATTGTTTCTTTGTTAAACAATCTTTTTATCCTATTGACAGAAGGGCTCTAAGAGAGGGCAATGTGATGTAAAAATAAATCGATAATCAATTGTAGGATCCTTGAGAATTTTAAGTAAAAAATGCACCTTAGCGTTGGACAGATTAGCGAAAAGCCTATGAGAGCGTGCACCATGACTAGATCTTAAAATATCTTCAGATCTTTAAAGTTTCCACCAATCATTACCAATTTTCCCAGATCTAATATGAGACCCTGGTAGGACCTAGCCCTCCACCATCCAATCCATCCAGGTTAACATCAACTAAATCTTCCAAAGATATTCCCTCTCCCCTCTTCTCTTTTACCTTGAACTGATTCCACTTTTTTTAGAACGAAACAATATAGGTGCTGTATATAAGATCGGTGATGGAAGCATTTTTTTATGGATGGCCTTAAGAGGGTTTCCAGGTTTTGATGTTTCCCTTGATACACACTTTACGGAAATTTATAAATACCTCGGAAGTCTATAAATACCTTGGAATAAATTACAGTAATGATATTCTGCATTCAAGCATGAAGGAAAAGGTAAGTAATCTCTCGTGTAAAGGTAATATTGAAAACAGAAAATACAGCAAAGAGAATTGAGTCGATCAACGCTCTTGCCATATCTGTAGTTACGTATAGTTTTAACCTCCTCGTGAACATCTATTGACACCAAGAAACGGATACCGAGGTGCGCAAGTTGCTAATTAAAGCCGCATTCGGACTATTTCATACCAGCTGGTTCCTTACTCAGTCCAACGTGTTCTTACCTGATACTGAAAGGCTGTTCACACTACACCGCAAAAAGAACCATTGTCCCGGCTCCTGTCCCGCGATATGTAAACATTGCGATCCTGGCGCTGGCGGGGGAAGCAGAACTAATTGAATATGTTGGTGTTTTTGTTTTCTTTTTTTCTTTTTTATGTTGTTTTATTGACCTTAGAAGAGCGAAAATTAAAAGAAAGGGTAATTTTCTATATTACGTCCGCATAACCGATATCGACGGTTTTGGTATCGTTGGATTCCTCACTCCCCACATTGCAAGTATATAGTTTTTATTGCGCGGAAACCCCCCGTTAGCGACAAACTTGGCCCCGATAACAGGGAGGGCATGAAAGGTTCCAGGGAAAATGCGGGGTTAAATAGCACTAATAATATAAAGCACAGTGAAAATAACCATGCTTATTCACATGACTTTCCAGGGGGGGGAGGGCTGCCGCCCCCCCCAACCCCCGCCGAGGAAACAAAACCTCCACCACGTATTCCCGGCAGGCTAGAGCGTTACACCATCATCGTCGATGTCGGAGCGGTGGGCGTAATACAATTACCCCGTAACATTCCCACTGAATCAGCATATTAACCTTGGCATAGTCAGCATTGTATATAGAGACGATTGTAGTATAATCAGAATGAACAGGGTGGCCCGCCCTCGTCGGCGGGTTTTGCGCCTCTTTCGATGGCCTCAAGGTCGAGTTTCCCGTCCTCTGGAACAACGACATCCGTATTCCTAACCGAAATAACCGTCGCGTTCAGAAGTCAGTCATAGCGGCCGCGATGGCCGAGTGTGGAGGGTGCTCGTATTCGGAGACGGATTTTCTGCGCGAAATTGCAACTAGCCAGGAAAAAATGCTAAAGATGTGCTTCCTACTAATTAGCGGCATTAATCAATCAAGTTAGTACCTTAAAAATCCTAGGTTATTGTAGGTTATCGGCTCCGCATCTAGTTCGTGTGCTCTCTATCCTGCCGTGAATAGTGGTGGAGGTTTTGTTTCCTCGGCGTGGGTTGGGGGGCGGCAGCCCCCCCAGAGGGGGTCGCAGGGGGCACAGCCCCCTTTAATGGAAAGTCATGTGAATAACCATGATTATTTTCATTGTGAGGTTATATTATTTCGGTAATTTTATATATTACGTCCTCCACTCCGACATCGTCGCCCCCGCTATCGGGGCCAAGTTTGTCGCTAACGGGGGGTTTCTGCGCAATAAAACCTACA
>NC_091557.1:7668322-7678322 GCF_042767895.1 Penaeus vannamei | reverse complement strand
CCCTTGTTCTACTAGTCTCTCATCCCTCTCTCTCTCTCTCTAATTCTCGCTCTCTATCTCTAATTCTCTCTCTGTCTCTAACTCTCTTACTCTATCTCGTACTCTCTCTCTTCCTTTCTCTCTCCCCCCCTCTCTCTCTCTCCTCTCTAATTCTCTCTCTCCCTCCTCCCTACCCCTCTCTCTCTCTTTCTCTCTCTCTCTCTCTCTCTCTCTCTCTCTCTCTCTCTCTCTCTCTCTCTCTCTCTCTCTCTCTCTCTCTCTCTCTCTCTCTCTCTCTCTCTCTCCCTCCCTCCCTCCCTCCATCCCTCCCTCCCTCCCTCCTTCCCTCTCTCCCTTCCTCCTTCTTTCTCTCTCTCTCTCTCCATCGGACTTGAATCTATCTCACGTTCGGACTCTGCCTGTCGCCTTATGTTCTCCCTACTACGTGTCTAGGATGTGAAGAGAATTGTTTCTGGAGTTTATATTGCCACAGTTTTTATTACTATTATTACCACTACCAATTTTATCATTGTTACTGTTTCGTAAATATCGTCACTGTTGTTATCACCATCATTATTACCTCTGCCAAGGAGGGTGTGTTTTTGGTCGCGATGGTTAGTTTGTGTTCATTGGTTAGCTGGATAACTAAAGAAAAAAAAATCTGATTTTTTTTTTTTTTTTTACCAGAGGTGTGTCAGAGATTAACTTAGATGCCATTAAATATTGTTGGAGATCTGGATATTATTTGTTCGTTTGGTAGCAGGATAACTCAAAAAGATATAAATTTTGGTGGTGGTCCCGATCCGTTTTTTTTTTTTTTTTTTTTTTTATTGCATCGTTACCCCTATCGCCTTGCTTCCGCCAATGAGGTTATGTTTACGGACGTCGCCTGTGAACTTGAGAAAAGTGATCGTAATGAAATTCTTTGTGTGATTATTTTTTATTGCATCAGTAAAGGTACTGTCACACTAGCACTTTTTCCGTCAATTTGTGGACAATTTTATTAAACATAAAAACAAACATTCTCGAATATAGCTCTTAATTTGACTATGCTTGGCTGAAAAAGTTGACGGAAAGGTTTTCAGACGGAAACGATCATTATTGCCTGGCTGGAATATCGACAACACTCAAAAGTGGACAAATTTTCAGAAAATTGTAAAAGAAATGACGGTAAAAGTGCTAGTGTGACACCACCTTAACCCTTTTGAAGAGCGGAAAAAAGACAAGTGCACTCAAAAGCAAGCACAATATGCAAGAGACCCTACGTACAAGATCCACTGAGACCGGATAGTAGCACTCTACACCTCTGTCGCTAACAGCTGCCTTCCCTGTCGAAATTGCCTCCTTGAGCCGGACTTAGGTGTTGCATAATGCTTTCACTTCTTATACTCCAGGAGGCGGAAACTAGCACCTGCCTAGAAGAGAGCTGTATAACAGGAGAACTGAGAGAGAGAGACGGGGCAGATAGATGGAGGCGTTACAGCAGTGGTTCTTAACTTTTTACTACTTGTCCTTCTCTTCATGCCCTCTTTACATCTGTAAAATTCCCTCCCGCATTTTAAAGAAAATTATATATATATTCTCAGTCTTCTTATTGAGTATGAATTAACCACATTATTACGAATCATTATTTGATCCTGATCTCTTAAAGAAAATATCAAATATGATTTGTGAAATTACTGCCTTTTTCCAAGGTTTGCACCCCCTGGGAATATACTAACTCCCCCCTAGGGCAGTGCATCCCCCAGGGTAAGAACTACTATATTACATGGTCTAGGTCACCACCACCACATCCTTGACATCAGAGAGATGGCAATATCTTGGAGTTCTCACATCTACCTTCCACAATAAACCCACAAGCCAAGGCACTTGTTAATGTAAATTATTAACATAATTTACTAATTCACCTACTAATTCCATATTCAATTATATGTTTTTTATTTATGCATATCATTGAGTTTTCTGTTTTACATCTGTGTAATATCTGTATTTTTCATTTTACACAAATTCACTATGGGATCATGAATTGCAATAAATGCCATAGCAGTAGCTATATTTACAGTACGGTAATGATTCACTCAAAGGCTAGATTTACAGCACTTTCTTTTGCGCATGCTCAACAAGATATTTTATTTAACAAGAACGTCAGTGCCATAATTCAAAATGGTTTGGCTATGTTTACGGTGCTGGCGGGTTATTTTTACCTTTATGTTCCAAAAACTTAAAGACACTGGTCGACTACTGAGAGGAAAAAGTTCATTATTATCATTTATAATCCATTTTTTTAAAATCAAACGTTTAGAAAACTGCAGAAATGCTTCTATGGAAAAGTGGCCAGCCCTCCAAGCAACACGAACGTGGCACAAAATTTGAAACGTGGCGGCCGCTGATTCGACCAATTCATTCAACATAAAATGCACCTGTATCTCATTATAGAAAATGTATTAGATGTATATAAATGCGACATTTGTTGCAGGTTTGAAGTTTCGTCACTATATGGGACCGTGGCTCTGCCTTTGGTGATACCCAGATGGAAGATCCAGCTGAAGTGACATCGGTTGATATGCCACATATCAGGGAGAGAGGGGGGGGGATGGTTTTAGTAATTTTGTTTGATTTATTTGAACTTGGGAAAATATTTCAATGTTGCTTAAAACACTTCATTTGCATCAAACCATCTGTAGTTAATAAAAAAGAAATCTGTAGTTTCTTTGTATTCACTTGTCATCAGATTCTTGATTTTAAAATAGTGAAAGAGCAATATGAAAAGACATGGTTTTTATTTTAAATTCATATATTTTTACTTAGAATCACAAAAGAAGAACCACATGTATATAGGGAGATCTTGATCCATCAGCAATTTTCGTCCGCTAACGTCTAAAGGCGCTGTCACACTAGCACTTTTTCCGTCAATTTTTTGACAATTTTCTGAAATTTAGTTCATTTTTGAGCGAACTGTCGGTTTTCCAGTCAGACGATAATGATCGTTTCCGTCTGAAAACCTTTCCGTCAACTTTTTCAACCAAGCATAGTCAAATCAAGAGCTATATTCGAGAATGTTTGTATTTATATTAAATAAAATTGTCCACAAATTGACGGAAAAAGCGCTAGTGTGACAGCACCTTAAGTCTACGCTTTGTAGACTTGTGATAATGAATAAAATTATAGATGACCCTTTAGTAAGGTGAATGATATGTATTATTAGCCTCCTTCTATACCCCTCTATTTACTCGGTACACTTATAGTTCAGCCTCTGAAGATGATGTGGCCTTCCTCGTCAAGATGTCCCTCATCACTGAATACTGCATGCCACTGTGAAGCCTCATCACACTCGCTACTCAGATACACGACGACCTGAGCGCCCATTGGATCATCAGAAACCACCTATAGATGCCAAGCAGTGTGACGAGAAGTTGGGGGCGTATAGGTGGTGGAATGAAAGGGGTCTCTGGCTTGAGGGTTTATTGGGGAAGGCAAAGGTGTGACCCCACGAGAGACTCTGTGCCCTGGGTGCTGAGGGCGGAGGGCGAACTGCCTTGCCCTGTGACTGCTCTTGCTCTCCTGTCTGCTGGGTCTCTGTCTTCACACGGTCTGCCTGACGAGACGTCCTTTTATCCAGCGACTCCTGTCCTGGCTGAGCGATGTAAACCATATCCAACACGGCCGGATGGTAGCGCTTTATGCCTTTGTCTCCGGCAGCTGCCTTCCTGTAGAAAGTTCCTCCTTCCGCCGGACGCAGGTGCTGCACATTGCTTTCACCTCTGACGTTCCAGCGACCGGAAACAAGCACCTGCATCGGAGGGAGCTGCTGCATAAAAGAAGTCATGACAGACATAGACACTTCAGGATCTTGCTCGCCACGTCCTAGAAACCTTAGGAGTTGGGGGTATGAGGATAAATATGAATAGGAAGAAGAAAAACACTAAGAACGACGAAGAAGAAAATGGGGAACAAGAAGACAACGACAAAAAAGCAGATTAAAATGACGACGACGACGAAGAAGAGGCATACGAAGAACAGGACAACAAAAAGGAGAAATCTTTAAGAAAGGAAATTCAAGACAAGTAAGATGACAACGAACAAAAAGAAGAAGCAAAAGAATGAAATAAGAAGTCATGGAATAATGAAAGAAGAATAGGAGGATTAAAGATAATGGAATAATTAAGGAAGCAAGTACTAACGAATAATGTTTGGAATTATTATGAAAACATGAGATAATTAAGAAAACAAAGGGCAATTAGTGGAGCATGGAATTGTTTACAAAACATGGAATACAATTAAGGGAGCATGGAGTGATTAATATAGCATGAAATAATCAAGAAAGAATGGAATGATTAAGGAACCATAAAATAATTGAGAAAGAAGCATGGGATGATTATGAAAGCATTAAATTGTTAAGAAAGTATTGGATGATTAAGAAAGCATTCAATTATTAATAAAACATGAAATGATTAAGAAAGCATAGACTGGTTAAGAAAACATGGAATAATGAACAGAGCATGGAATTATTAAGAAAACATGGGATAATTAATAAAAAGGAAATAATTATGAAAGCTAGGAATAATAGAGAAACATTCAATAATAAAAAAAGGAATAATTAAGAAACATGAAATAAGCATGATTAAGAAAACATGGGATGATTACGAAAGTATGGAATAAGCAAAAAGCAAAGAATTTTTATAAAAAAGAATAGGAGAGTGAATCATTAACAAAACATGGAAAAATAATAAGAATGATGAATATACAGAGTGGATAGAAAATGAAGTTTAGGGAAGAATATGGGAGAAAATAAATGACAAAGAATAATTGATAATATATGGACTACCAAATAGAGGATGGGTAGAAAATGGAGGTTAGGAAAGAATAGGAGAAAAAAATTAATGTATTTTGCTAACTGGTTTGTTCATTAGCTACTTGTTTGGCTTGTGGAGAATATTAAATGAGTAAACCACATTTTCTTAATTAAAAATCACGAGCAAATATAGGTCTTCGCTGATAAAAAAAAAATCCTAAATAGAGTTTAGTGACGCCTTCCAAAAAGTGGTAAGGGTATAGCTGAGATAAAGTAAGAAGTGACCAGGGATGTTGTGTATAAAGTATGTCGTCTATTCCAGGGATGCTGTGTATAAAGTATGTCGTCTATTTCATAGACTCTCCGTCTAAAAACTCTCATAAACATTTGCAGTGGGTCCATGGATTTATTTACAGGGACTGGATATTTGAAGACAGATTGACAAACTATAGACTGAAGCCATGTCCGGTATGCCTTGAGTTGTAGAAGTTGATAAGTCCTTGAGCAGTAACTGGTACATTATGATGATGCAGATTCGAGATCCGCCCTTGCTGTACAGAGGAGACGCCTCTGGTCGTATCAAGCTGACCACAGTGGATTTGGCGGAGTACCCTTACCAAGAACCGATTTCAGATACTGTTTACATATTTTATGGGCAATTTTCCAGGGTATGCTACTATAGGGGAGAGTCTGGATACCAACCAGTCAGGGGACAGAGGAAAAAAGATGGTGAGAGGAGGAGAGTGGGAGAACGGGAGAGACAGAAGGAAATTAAATGAGAAAGAGAAAAGGGAAGGAGTAAGGACGAAGGAAAAATCGATAACTTTAGCCAGAAGAAGAAAATAATTACTCGATCTTCGTGAGCGATAAAACACAGCAGACGACACTTTGCTGCGGTCTTCCTTTTTTGCGTTATCATGCCACGATAAAGAAAGCCTCCGATACTAACAAGCAAACCAACGGAAAACGAATAAATATCCATTCGCCAAATCTGAATATAACAAAATGACGATAATGACGATAGATCAAGAGAAAGATTACGAACAATTCTGTCAAACATCAGAATTCAAATATCTGAAGACCATTAGGTTACAGAGCACCCCGCTGCCTCTTTTGTAAACATTAGAGAAGAGAAGAGGGAAAAGAGGAAGAAGGGAGAAGAGAGGGAAAAGAGAAGGGAAGAAGGAAGAGAGAGAGAGAGAGAGAAGGGGGAGAAATGAAGAGAGAAGAAAGAAGAGGAAGAAGGGAAAAGAGAAGGGAAGAAGGAAGAGAGAGAGAAGGGGGAGAAATGAAGAGAGAAGAAAGAAGAAGAGATGAGGCAAGAGAGGAAACCCAGCTGTGTCCTAGGTCCTCTTCGCTTATGGGTCGCCGTTGGACCTTTTCCTGAAAGCAGAGTGGTTAGCTTGTCTTACTCTGTAGAGGAATAAAAGAATACTGAATAGTGTAAAGGAAATAATATTCATAAATCCGATTAAAAAGAAAAACAATAATGGCACCGAAAGAAAAAAATAAAAAAAAAAATAAAAAAAGGTTTAAAGAAACGTAGGTTACGAGCCTTCATGCCACGAAAAGAAAGAAATAAGAAGAAAGATAACAATAATAATAATGAGGAGGAGAAGGAGGAAAAATTTGATGAGAAATCACCCTGCCAAGACAGCAAGTCAATACTCCTCAAGGACCTGAAATACAACATTGAACCCGACATACTCGTTTACAACATGTCTAAAGTCAACAGAAAATTATCAAAATTGACTCCCGAATATGAGACAAAACATGAGCTCCGATACAGCAGGCAATACCACGTGAAATACAATAGACAGGTAAATAACCCAACCCGATCTTCAGGTACAGGAGGAAAAAGTCCCCCAAACGAGTTACCTGATCAATAATAAACGTCATTTGCATCGTAATACCTTAAACAATGGAAATGTCTTAAAAACTGGAAATTATGAAAAGACTAATTAAATATATATTTTTTTTATTTAGTTAATTTCCATGAGTTATGGAATTAAATATGTGTTTATGATTTTGGTAATTTCCAGGAGTTATGGAATCATGATACGACTCTGTTGCGTGACGTTTATTAATATGATTATTATTATTATCATCATCTTCATAATCATCATTATTTTTTTTTCTATTTCTTTCTCTTCCTCCTCGTCTTTCTCCCCGTCTTACTCTTACTCTCCCCCCAGCACTTCCTCCTCTATTTACTCCTCTTCTTTTTCCTCCTCCTCTTCCACATTCTCTTCTTTTTCCTCTTACACTTCCTTCTCCCCTTCGTCTCCTCCCCTTCCTCTGTCTCCTCCTCCTCCTCATCTCCCCGCTTCCCATTCGTATTCCTCCTCCTTTTTCTGCTCCCCTCTCCTTCCCTTCTTCTCTTCTTATTCCTCCTCCTCTTCCTCCCCTTCTTTCTTCTCCTCTTCTTATTCCTCTTCCCCCTCCTCCCCCTTCGCCTCCTCCGATTCCTTTTCTTCTCCCAATCCCGCCTCACCTTCCTCCTCCTATTTCTTCTTCTCGTCCTTCTCTTTCTCTCCTTCCTGCTCCTCCACTCCCCTCCTCCTCCTCCTCCTCCTCTCCTCTTCCCCCTTCTCGCCCTCCTCGCCCCCTCCTCCTCCTTCTCCTCCTCCTCCTCCCCATCCTCCCATCTTTCCCCTCCTCCCCATCTCCCCCTCTTCCCCCTCCTCCTCTCCATCCTCCTTCTCCCTTCCTCCTCCTCTTCCTCCTCCTCCTCCCATCTTCCCCCTTCTCCTCCCCATCCTCCTCCTTCCCCAAATTACTGACTTCTTGTTTAAGAAAGAGGGAACAGTGGAGGAGAAGAGAAGAGGATACAGAAGAAAGAGGAAGAAGAGAAGAGGGAAGAAAGAGTGAGAAGAGAAGAGGAAAAAGAGGAAGAATGGAGAAAAGAGGGAAAAGAGGAAGAATGGAGAAAAGAGGGAAAAGAGGAAGAATGGAGAAAAGAGGGAAAAGAGAAGGGAAGAAGGAAGAGAGAGAGAGAGAGAGAGAGAGAGAGAGAGAGAGAGAGAGAGAGAGAGAGAGAGAGAGAGAGAGAGAGAGAGAGAGAGAGAGAGAGAGAGAGAAGGAGATGAGAGAGAGAGAGAGAGAAAGAGAGAGAAGAGAAGAGAGAGAGAGAGAGTAGAGAGAGAGAGAGAGAAGAGAGAAGAGAGAGAGAGAGAGAGAGAGAGAGAGAGAGAGAGAGAGAGAGAGAGAGAGAGAGAGAAGAAGAGAGAGAGAGAGAGAAGAGAGAAAGAGAGAGAGAGAGAGAGAGAGAGAGAGAGAGAGAGAGAGAGAGAGAGAGAGAGAGAGAGAGAGAGAGAGAGAGAGAGAGAGAGAAAGGGGACACATAAAGAGAGAAGAAAGAGGAAGGGAGAAAGAGTGAGAATAGAAGAGGGAAAAGAGAAGTGAAGAAGGAAGAGAGAGAGACAGAGAAGGGAGAGAAATGAAGAGAGAAGAAAGGAGAAGAGATGAGGCAAGAAAGGCGGAGAAGAGAAGAGGGAAGAAGAGAAAAGAGAGAAAAAAGAAGGAAAAGATAATAGAAGAGGAAAACACTGAGGAAACAGAGGGAGACAAACAGAAAATAGAACAGAAATGTAAGGATGACGTTACCAAAATAAAAATACTCGTTCGCTAACCACTTCCGTCCTCTCCCCCGTGAGGATGACGACGATGATATTGTGATGACGATGATGTGATGACGACGACGACGGTGAAGATGTGATGACGATGATACTGTGATGACGACGGCGATGGTGTGATGATGATGATGTGATGACGATGATATTGTGATGGTGACGACGACTATGATGTGACGATGATGTGATGACGATGGTGTGATGATGATGATGTGACGACAACGATGGTGTGATGACGATGATATTGTGATGGTGACGACGACTATGATGTGACGATGATGTGATGAGGATGGTGTGATGATGATGATGTGACGACAACGATGGTGTGATGACGATGATATTGTGATGGTGACGACGACTATGATGTGACGATGATGTGATGAGGATGGTGTGATGATGATGATGTGACGACAACGATGGTGTGATGACGATGATATTGTGATGGTGACGACGACTATGATGTGATGATGATGATGTGATGATGATGTGACGACGACGATGATGTGATGACGAGGATATTGTGATGGTGACGACGACGATGATGTGACAATGATCTGATGACGATGGTGGGATGATGATGATGTGATGACGAAGGTGATGAGATGACGACGGTGATGTGATGACGACGACGACGATAGTGATGACAATGATACTGTGATGACGACAGCGATGGTGTGATGACGATGCTGATGTGATGACGACGACGGCGATGGTGTGCTGACGACGGTGAAGATGTGATGACGACGATAGTGATGATGATATTATGATGATGACGATGATGATGTGATGACGACGGTGAAGATGTGATGACGACGACGATAGTGATGATGATATTATGATGAATTGTGATGTGATGACGACGACGACGATAGTGATGATGATGATACTGTGATGACGACGGCGATGGTGTGATGACGATGATGATGTGATGACGACGGCGATGGTGTGATGACGATGATGATGTGATGACGACGGCGATGGTGTGATGACGATGATATTGTGATGACGACGGTGATGTGATGACGACGATAGTGATGACGATGATATTTTGATGACGACGGCGATGGTGTGATGACGATGACGACAGTGATGGTGATGTGATGACGACGACGATTGTGTGATGATGACAATGATGGTGATAATGACGATATGATGTGATGACGATAATGATACTGGCGATGACTATATCAATAATGATGACGATAATCCCATACTCCTTCAAACAACGACAATGACAGAAAAAAAAGCTCTCAACCCCCCCCCCCCCGAAAACCCCAGCAACAATCCGAAAAGGCGGATCTCGACCGAGCCGAGCGCGGGTGTCGGCTGCTGCGGCGGCTGTCGGGTCGGCGCGTCGGCGGCGGCGTGGGAAGCGAGACTGGAACGAGAGGAGCGGGCGACAGGCAGGCGCCGAGCGGGGAGGGGGGGGAGGGATGGGGGAGGATAGGGGGCGGAGGTAGGAGGGAGGATGGGGGGAGGGATTGAGGAGGATGGGAGGAGGAGGGAGGAGGGGGTGGGGAGAGGGCGGCGGAGGGAGGATGGGGGGCGGGAGAGAGGGTACGAGGGGGAGAGGGGGAGTGATGGGAGGAGGGGAAAG